>NW_027464486.1:0-112920 GCF_050947455.1 Rhinoderma darwinii
TATACTGATAGCACACAGGCATATATCTATATACTGATAGTACACTGGCATATATCTATATACTGATAGTACACAGGCATATATCTATATACTAATAGTACACAGGCATATATCTATATACTGATAGTACACAGGCGTATATCTATATACTGATAGTACACAGGCGTATATCTATATACTGATAGCTCACAGGCATATATCTATATACTGATAGTACACAGGCATATATCTATATACAGATAGTACACAGGCATATATCTATACACTGATAGTACAGAGGCATATATCTATATAGTGATAGTACACAGGCATATATCTATATACTGATAGTACACAGGCATATATCTATATACTGATAGTACACAGGCATATATCTATATACTGATAGTACACAGGCATATATCTATATACTGATAGTACACAGGCATATATCTATACACTGATAGTACACAGGCATATATCTATATACTGATAGCACACAGGCATATATCTATATACTGATAGTACACAGGCATATATCTATACACTGATAGTACACAGGCATATATCTATATACTGATAGCACACAGGCATATATCTATATACTGATAGCACACAGGCATATATCTATATACTGATAGTACACAGGCATATATCTATACACTGATAGTACACAGGCATATATCTATATACTGATAGCACACAGCCATATATCTATATACTGATAGTACACAGGCATATATCTATATACTGATAGCACACAGGCATATATCTATATACTGATAGTACACAGGCATATATCTATATACTGATAGCACACAGGCATATATCTATATACTGATAGTACACAGGCATATATCTATATACTGATAGCACACAGGCATATATCTATATACTGATAGTACACAGGCATATATCTATATACTGATAGCACACAGCCGTATATCTATATACTGATAGTACACAGGCATATATCTATATACTGATAGTACACAGGCATATATCTATATACTGATAGCACACAGGCGTATATCTATATACTGATAGTACACAGGCATATATCTATATACTGATAGCACACAGGCATATATCTATATACTGATAGTACACAGGCATATATCTATACACTGATAGTACACAGGCATATATCTATATACTGATAGCACACAGGCATATATCTTTATACTGATAGTACACAGGCATATATCTTTACACTGATAGTACACAGGCATATATCTATATACTGATAGCACACAGGCATATATCTATATACTGATAGCACACAGGCATATATCTATATACTGATAGTACACAGGCATATATCTATACACTGATAGTACACAGGCATACATCTATATACTGATAGTACACAGGCATATATCTATATACTGATAGTACACAGGCATATATCTATATACTGATAGTACACAGGCATATATCTATATACTGATAGTACACAGGCATATATCTATATACTGATAGTACACAGGCATATATCTATATACTGATAGTACACAGGCATATATCTATATACTGATAGTACACAGGCATATATCTATACACTGATAGTACACAGGCATATATCTATATACTGATAGTACACAGGCATATATTTATATACTGATAGTACACAGGCATATATCTATATACTGATAGCACACAGGCATATATCTATATACTGATAGTACACAGGCATATATCTATATACTGATAGCACACAGGCATATATCTATATACTAATAGCACACAGGCATATATCTATATACTGATAGTACACAGGCATATATCTATATACTGATAGCACACAGGCATATATCTATATACTGATAGTACACAGGCATATATCTATATACTGATAGCACACAGCCATATATCTATATACTGATAGTACACAGGCGTATATCTATATACTGATAGTACACAGGCATATATCTATATACTGATAGCACACAGGCGTATATCTATATACTGATAGTACACAGGCATATATCTATATACTGATAGCACACAGGCATATATCTATATACTGATAGTACACAGGCATATATCTATATACTGATAGCACACAGCCATATATCTATATACTGATAGTACACAGGCGTATATCTATATACTGATAGTACACAGGCATATATCTATATACTGATAGCACACAGGCGTATATCTATATACTGATAGTACACAGGCATATATCTATATACTGATAGCACACAGGCATATATCTATATACTGATAGCACACAGCCATATATCTATACACTGATAGCACACAGGCATATATCTATATACTGATAGTACACAGGCATATATCTATATACTGATAGTACACAGGCATATATCTATATACTGATAGTACACAGGCATATATCTATATACTGATAGTACACAGGCATATATCTATATACTGATAGTACACAGGCATATATCTATATACTGATAGTACACAGGCATATATCTATATACTGATAGTACACAGGCATATATCTATATACTGATAGTACACAGGCATATATCTATATACTGATAGTACACAGGCATATATCTATATACTGATAGTACACAGGCATATATCTATATACTGATAGTACACAGGCAGATATCTATATACTGATAGTACACAGGCATATATCTATATACTGATAGTACACAGGCATATATCTATATACTGATAGTACACAGGCCTATATCTACATACTGATAGCACACAGGCATATATCTATACACTGATAGCACACAGGCATATATCTATACACTGATAGCACACAGGCATATATCTATACACTGATAGCACACAGGCCTATATCTATATACTGATAGCACACAGGCATATATCTATATACTGATAGCACACAGGCATATATCTATATACTGATAGTACACTGGCATATATCTATATACTGATAGTACACAGGCCTATATCTATATACTGATAGCACACAGGCATATATCTATATACTGATAGTACACTGGCATATATCTATATACTGATAGTACACAGGCATATATCTATATACTGATAGTACACAGGCATATATCTATACACTGATAATACACAGGCATATATCTATATACTGATAGTACACAGGCATATATCTATATACTGATAGTACACAGGCATATATCTATATACTGATAGTACACAGGCATATATCTATATACTGATAGTACACAGGCATATATCTATATACTGATAGTACACAGGTATATATCTATATACTGATAGCACACAGGCATATATCTATATACTGATAGCACACAGGCATATATCTATACACTGATAGAACACAGGCATATATTAGTACACAGCCATATATCTATATACTGATAGCACACAGGCATATATCTATATACTGATAGTACACAGGCATATATCTATATACTGATAGTACACAGGCATATATCTATATACTAATAGTACACAGGCATATATCTATATACTGATAGTACACAGGCGTATATCTATATACTGATAGTACACAGGCATATATCTATATACAGATAGTACACAGGCATATATCTATACACTGATAGTACAGAGGCATATATCTATATAGTGATAGTACACAGGCATATATCTATATACTGATAGTACACAGGCATATATCTATATACTGATAGTACACAGGCATATATCTATATACTGATAGTACACAGGCATATATCTATATACTGATAGTACACAGGCATATATCTATACACTGATAGTACACAGGCATATATCTATATACTGATAGCACACAGGCATATATCTATATACTGATAGTACACAGGCATATATCTATACACTGATAGTACACAGGCATATATCTATATACTGATAGCACACAGGCATATATCTATATACTGATAGCACACAGGCATATATCTATATACTGATAGTACACAGGCATATATCTATACACTGATAGTACACAGGCATACATCTATATACTGATAGTACACAGGCATATATCTATATACTGATAGTACACAGGCATATATCTATATACTGATAGCACACAGGCATATATCTATATACTGATAGTACACAGGCCTTTTATCTATATACTGATAGCACACAGGCATATATCTATATACTGATAGCACACAGGCATATATCTATATACTGATAGCACACAGCCATATATCTATATACTGATAGCACACAGGCATATATCTATATACTGATAGTATACAGGCATATATCTATATACTGATAGTACACAGGCATATATCTATATACTGATAGTACACAGGCATATATCTATATACTGATAGTACACAGGCATATATCTATATACTGATAGTACACAGGCATATATCTATATACTGATAGTACACAGGCATATATCTATATACTGATAGTACACAGGCATATATCTATATACTGATAGTACACAGGCATATATCTATATACTGATAGTACACAGGCATATATCTATATACTGATAGTACACAGGCATATATCTATATACTGATAGTACACAGGCATATATCTATATACTGATAGTACACAGGCAGATATCTATATACTGATAGTACACAGGCATATATCTATATACTGATAGTACACAGGCATATATCTATATACTGATAGTACACAGGCATATATCTATATACTGATAGTACACAGGCCTATATCTATATACTGATAGCACACAGGCATATATCTATACACTGATAGCACACAGGCATATATCTATACACTGATAGCACACAGGCATATATCTATACACTGATAGCACACAGGCCTATATCTATATACTGATAGCACACAGGCATATATCTATATACTGATAGCACACAGGCATATATCTATATACTGATAGTACACTGGCATATATCTATATACTGATAGTACACAGGCATATATCTATACACTGATAGTACACAGGCATATATCTATATACTGATAGTACACTGGCATATATCTATATACTGATAGCACACAGGCATATATCTATATACTGATAGTACACTGGCATATATCTATATACTGATAGTACACAGGCATATATCTATATACTGATAGTACACAGGCATATATCTATACACTGATAATACACAGGCATATATCTATATACTGATAGTACACAGGCATATATCTATATACTGATAGTACACAGGCATATATCTATATACTGATAGTACACAGGCATATATCTATATACTGATTGTACACAGGCATATATCTATATACTGATAGTACACAGGCATATATCTATATACTGATAGTACACTGGCATATATCTATATACTGATAGTACACAGGCATATATCTATATACTGATAGTACACAGGCATACATCTATATACTGATAGTACACAGGCATACATCTATACACTGATAGTACACAGGCATATATCTATATACTGATAGTACACAGGCATATATCTATATACTGATAGTACACAGGCATATATCTATATACTGATAGTACACAGGCATATATCTATATACTGATAGTACACAGGCATATATCTATATACTGATAGTACACAGGCATATATCTATATACTGATAGTACACAGGCATATATCTATATATACTGATAGTACACAGGAATATATCTATATACTGATAGTACACAGGCATATATCTATATACTGATAATACACAGGCATATATCTATATACTAATAGTACACAGGCATATATCTATATACTGATAGTACACAGGCGTATATCTATATACTGATAGTACACAGGCGTATATCTATATACTGATAGTACACAGGCGTATATCTATATACTGATAGTACACAGGCATATATCTATATACTGATAGTACACAGGCATATATCTATATACTGATAGTACACAGGCATATATCTATACACTGATAATACACAGGCATATATCTATACACTGATAGTACACAGGCATATATCTATATACTGATAGTACACAGGCATATATCTATATACAGATAGTACACAGGCATATATCTATACACTGATAGTACCGAGGCATATATCTATATAGTGATAGTACACAGGCATATATCTATATACTGATAGTACACAGGCATATATCTATACACTGATAGTACACAGGCATATATCTATATACTGATAGTACACAGGCATATATCTATATACAGATAGTACACAGGCATATATCTATACACTGATAGTACCGAGGCATATATCTATATAGTGATAGTACACAGGCATATATCTATACACTGATAGTACACAGGCATATATCTATATACTGATAGTACACAGGAATATATCTATATACTGATAATACACAGGCATATATCTATATACTAATAGTACACAGGCATATATCTATATACTGATAGTACACAGGCGTATATCTATATACTGATAGTACACAGGCGTATATCTATATACTGATAGTACACAGGCGTATATCTATATACTGATAGTACACAGGCATATATCTATATACTGATAGTACACAGGCATATATCTATATACTGATAGTACACAGGCATATATCTATACACTGATAATACACAGGCATATATCTATACACTGATAGTACACAGGCATATATCTATATACTGATAGTACACAGGCATATATCTATATACAGATAGTACACAGGCATATATCTATACACTGATAGTACCGAGGCATATATCTATATAGTGATAGTACACAGGCATATATCTATATACTGATAGTACACAGGCATATATCTATATACTGATAGTACACAGGCATATATCTATATACTGATAGTACACAGGCATATATCTATATACTGATAGTACACAGGCATATATCTATACACTGATAGTACACAGGCATATATCTATATACTGATAGCACACAGGCATATATCTATATACTGATAGTACACAGGCATATATCTATACACTGATAGTACACAGGCATATATCTATATACTGATAGCACACAGGCATATATCTATATACTGATAGCACACAGGCATATATCTATATACTGATAGTACACAGGCATATATCTATACACTGATAGTACACAGGCATATATCTATATACTGATAGCACACAGCCATATATCTATATACTGATAGTACACAGGCATATATCTATATACTGATAGCACACAGGCATATATCTATATACTGATAGTACACAGGCATATATCTATATACTGATAGCACACAGGCATATATCTATATACTGATAGCACACAGGCATATATCTATATACTGATAGCACACAGGCATATATCTATATACTGATAGTACACAGGCATATATCTATATACTGATAGCACACAGCCATATATCTATATACTGATAGTACACAGGCATATATCTATATACTGATAGTACACAGGCATATATCTATATACTGATAGCACACAGGCGTATATCTATATACTGATAGTACACAGGCATATATCTATATACTGATAGCACACAGGCATATATCTATATACTGATAGTACACAGGCATATATCTATATACTGATAGCACACAGCCATATATCTATATACTGATAGTACACAGGCGTATATCTATATACTGATAGTACACAGGCATATATCTATATACTGATAGCACACAGGCGTATATCTATATACTGATAGTACACAGGCATATATCTATATACTGATAGCAAACAGGCATATATCTATATACTGATAGCACACATCCATATATCTATATACTGATAGCACACAGGCATATATCTATATACTGATAGTACACAGGCATATATCTATATACTGATAGTACACAGGCATATATCTATATACTGATAGTACACAGGCATATATCTATATACTGATAGTACACAGGCATATATCTATATACTGATAGTACACAGGCATATATCTATATACTGATAGTACACAGGCATATATTTATATACTGATAGTACACAGGCATATATCTATATACTGATAGTACACAGGCATATATCTATATACTGATAGTACACAGGCATATATCTATATACTGATAGTACACAGGCATATATCTATATACTGATAGTACACAGGCAGATATCTATATACTGATAGTACACAGGCATATATCTATATACTGATAGCACACAGGCATATATCTATACACTGATAGCACACAGGCATATATCTATACACTGATAGCACACAGGCCTATATCTATATACTGATAGCACACAGGCATATATCTATATACTGATAGCACACAGGCATATATCTATATACTGATAGTACACTGGCATATATCTATATACTGATAGTACACAGGCCTATATCTATATACTGATAGCACACAGGCATATATCTATATACTGATAGTACACTGGCATATATCTATATACTGATAGTACACAGGCATATATCTATATACTGATAGTACACAGGCATATATCTATACACTGATAATACACAGGCATATATCTATATACTGATAGTACACAGGCATATATCTATACACTGATAATACACAGGCATATATCTATATACTGATAGTACACAGGCATATATCTATATACTGATAGTACACAGGCATATATCTATATACTGATAGTACACAGGCATATATCTATATACTGATAGTACACAGGCATATATCTATATACTGATAGTACACAGGTATATATCTATATACTGATAGCACACAGGCATATATCTATATACTGATAGCACACAGGCATATATCTATACACTGATAGAACACAGGCATATATTAGTACACAGCCATATATCTATATACTGATAGTACACAGGCATATATCTATATACTGATAGTACACAGGCATATATCTATATACTGATAGTACACAGGCATATATCTATATACTAATAGTACACAGGCATATATCTATATACTGATAGTACACAGGCGTATATCTATATACTGATAGTACACAGGCATATATCTATATACTGATAGTACACAGGCATATATCTATATACTGATAGTACACAGGCATATATCTATACACTGATAATACACAGGCATATATCTATACACTGATAGTACACAGGCATATATCTATATACTGATAGCTCACAGGCATATATCTATATACTGATAGTACACAGGCATATATCTATATACAGATAGTACACAGGCATATATCTATACACTGATAGTACAGAGGCATATATCTATATAGTGATAGTACACAGGCATATATCTATATACTGATAGTACACAGGCATATATCTATATACTGATAGTACACAGGCATATATCTATATACTGATAGTACACAGGCATATATCTATATACTGATAGTACACAGGCATATATCTATACACTGATAGTACACAGGCATATATCTATATACTGATAGCACACAGGCATATATCTATATACTGATAGTACACAGGCATATATCTATACACTGATAGTACACAGGCATATATCTATATACTGATAGCACACAGGCATATATCTATATACTGATAGCACACAGGCATATATCTATATACTGATAGTACACAGGCATATATCTATACACTGATAGTACACAGGCATATATCTATATACTGATAGCACACAGCCATATATCTATATACTGATAGTACACAGGCATATATCTATATACTGATAGCACACAGGCATATATCTATATACTGATAGTACACAGGCATATATCTATATACTGATAGCACACAGGCATATATCTATATACTGATAGTACACAGGCATATATCTATATACTGATAGCACACAGGCATATATCTATATACTGATAGTACACAGGCATATATCTATATACTGATAGCACACAGCCGTATATCTATATACTGATAGTACACAGGCATATATCTATATACTGATAGTACACAGGCATATATCTATATACTGATAGCACACAGGCGTATATCTATATACTGATAGTACACAGGCATATATCTATATACTGATAGCACACAGGCATATATCTATATACTGATAGTACACAGGCATATATCTATATACTGATAGCACACAGCCATATATCTATATACTGATAGCACACAGGCGTATATCTATATACTGATAGTACACAGGCATATATCTATATACTGATAGCACACAGGCGTATATCTATATACTGATAGTACACAGGCATATATCTATATACTGATAGCACACAGGCATATATCTATATACTGATAGCACACAGCCATATATCTATATACTGATAGCACACAGGCATATATCTATATACTGATAGTACACAGGCATATATCTATATACTGATAGTACACAGGCATATATCTATATACTGATAGTACACAGGCATATATCTATATACTGATAGTACACAGGCATATATCTATATACTGATAGTACACAGGCATATATCTATATACTGATAGTACACAGGCATATATTTATATACTGATAGTACACAGGCATATATCTATATACTGATAGTACACAGGCATATATCTATATACTGATAGTACACAGGCAGATATCTATATACTGATAGTACACAGGCATATATCTATATACTGATAGTACACAGGCCTATATCTATATACTGATAGCACACAGGCATATATCTATACACTGATAGCACACAGGCATATATCTATACACTGATAGCACACAGGCATATATCTATACACTGATAGCACACAGGCCTATATCTATATACTGATAGCACACAGGCATATATCTATATACTGATAGCACACAGGCATATATCTATATACTGATAGTACACTGGCATATATCTATATACTGATAGTACACAGGCCTATATCTATATACTGATAGCACACAGGCATATATCTATATACTGATAGTACACTGGCATATATCTATATACTGATAGTACACAGGCATATATCTATATACTGATAGTACACAGGCATATATCTATACACTGATAATACACAGGCATATATCTATATACTGATAGTACACAGGCATATATCTATATACTGATAGTACACAGGCATATATCTATATACTGATAGTACACAGGCATATATCTATATACTGATAGTACACAGGCATATATCTATATACTGATAGTACACAGGTATATATCTATATACTGATAGCACACAGGCATATATCTATATACTGATAGCACACAGGCATATATCTATACACTGATAGAACACAGGCATATATTAGTACACAGCCATATATCTATATACTGATAGCACACAGGCATATATCTATATACTGATAGTACACAGGCATATATCTATATACTGATAGTACACAGGCATATATCTATATACTAATAGTACACAGGCATATGTCTATATACTGATAGTACACAGGCGTATATCTATATACTGATAGTACACAGGCGTATATCTATATACTGATAGTACACAGGCGTATATCTATATACTGATAGTACACAGGCATATATCTATATACTGATAGTACACAGGCATATATCTATATACTGATAGTACACAGGCATATATCTATACACTGATAATACACAGGCATATATCTATACACTGACAGTACACAGGCATATATCTATATACTGATAGCTCACAGGCATATATCTATATACTGATAGTACACAGGCATATATCTATATACAGATAGTACACAGGCATATATCTATACACTGATAGTACAGAGGCATATATCTATATAGTGATAGTACACAGGCATATATCTATATACTGATAGTACACAGGCATATATCTATATACTGATAGTACACAGGCATATATCTATATACTGATAGTACACAGGCATATATCTATATACTGATAGTACACAGGCATATATCTATACACTGATAGTACACAGGCATATATCTATATACTGATAGCACACAGGCATATATCTATATACTGATAGTACACAGGCATATATCTATACACTGATAGTACACAGGCATATATCTATATACTGATAGCACACAGGCATATATCTATATACTGATAGCACACAGGCATATATCTATACACTGATAGTACACAGGCATATATCTATACACTGATAGTACACAGGCATACATCTATATACTGATAGTACACAGGCATATATCTATATACTGATAGTACACAGGCATATATCTATACACTGATAGTACACAGGCATATATCTATATACTGATAGTACACAGGCATATACCTATATACTGATAGTACACAGGCATATATCTATATACTGATAGTACACAGGCATATATCTATATACTGATAGCACACAGGCATATATCTATATACTGATAGCACACAGGCATATATCTATATACTGATAGTACACAGGCATATATCTATATACTGATAGTACACAGGCATATATCTATATACTGATAGCACACAGGCATATATCTATATACTGATAGTACACAGGCATATATCTATATACTGATAGCACACAGGCATATATCTATATACTGATAGTACACAGGCATATATCTATATACTGATAGCACACAGCCATATATCTATATACTGATAGTACACAGGCATATATCTATATACTGATAGTACACAGGCATATATCTATATACTGATAGCACACAGGCGTATATCTATATACTGATAGTACACAGGCATATATCTATATACTGATAGTACACAGGCATACATCTATATACTGATAGCACACAGGCGTATATCTATATACTGATAGCACACAGGCATATATCTATATACTGATAGTACACAGGCATATATCTATATACTGATAGTACACAGGCATATATCTATATACTGATAGTACACAGGCATACATCTATATACTGATAGCACACAGGCATATATCTATATACTGATAGTACACTGGCATATATCTATATACTGATAGTACACAGGCATATATCTATATACTGATAGTACACAGGCATATATCTATACACTGATAATACACAGGCATATATCTATATACTGATAGTACACAGGCATATATCTATATACTGATAGTACACAGGCATATATCTATATACTGATAGTACACAGGCATATATCTATATACTGATAGTACACAGGCATATATCTATATACTGATAGTACACAGGTATATATCTATATACTGATAGCACACAGGCATATATCTATATACTGATAGCACACAGGCATATATCTATACACTGATAGAACACAGGCATATATTAGTACACAGCCATATATCTATATACTGATAGCACACAGGCATATATCTATATACTGATAGTACACAGGCATATATCTATATACTGATAGTACACAGGCATATATCTATATACTAATAGTACACAGGCATATATCTATATACTGATAGTACACAGGCGTATATCTATATACTGATAGTACACAGGCATATATCTATATACAGATAGTACACAGGCATATATCTATACACTGATAGTACAGAGGCATATATCTATATAGTGATAGTACACAGGCATATATCTATATACTGATAGTACACAGGCATATATCTATATACTGATAGTACACAGGCATATATCTATATACTGATAGTACACAGGCATATATCTATATACTGATAGTACACAGGCATATATCTATACACTGATAGTACACAGGCATATATCTATATACTGATAGCACACAGGCATATATCTATATACTGATAGTACACAGGCATATATCTATACACTGATAGTACACAGGCATATATCTATATACTGATAGCACACAGGCATATATCTATATACTGATAGCACACAGGCATATATCTATATACTGATAGTACACAGGCATATATCTATACACTGATAGTACACAGGCATACATCTATATACTGATAGTACACAGGCATATATCTATATACTGATAGTACACAGGCATATATCTATATACTGATAGCACACAGGCATATATCTATATACTGATAGTACACAGGCCTTTTATCTATATACTGATAGCACACAGGCATATATCTATATACTGATAGCACACAGGCATATATCTATATACTGATAGCACACAGCCATATATCTATATACTGATAGCACACAGGCATATATCTATATACTGATAGTATACAGGCATATATCTATATACTGATAGTACACAGGCATATATCTATATACTGATAGTACACAGGAATATATCTATATACTGATAGTACACAGGCATATATCTATATACTGATAGTATACAGGCATATATCTATATACTGATAGTACACAGGCATATATCTATATACTGATAGTACACAGGCATATATCTATATACTGATAGTACACAGGCATATATCTATATACTGATAGTACACAGGTATATATCTATATACTGATAGCACACAGGCATATATCTATATACTGATAGCACACAGGCATATATCTATACACTGATAGAACACAGGCATATATTAGTACACAGCCATATATCTATATACTGATAGCACACAGGCATATATCTATATACTGATAGTACACAGGCATATATCTATATACTGATAGTACACAGGCATATATCTATATACTAATAGTACACAGGCATATGTCTATATACTGATAGTACACAGGCGTATATCTATATACTGATAGTACACAGGCGTATATCTATATACTGATAGTACACAGGCGTATATCTATATACTGATAGTACACAGGCATATATCTATATACTGATTGTACACAGGCATATATCTATATACTGATAGTACACAGGCATATATCTATACACTGATAATACACAGGCATATATCTATACACTGATAGTACACAGGCATATATCTATATACTGATAGCTCACAGGCATATATCTATATACTGATAGTACACAGGCATATATCTATATACAGATAGTACACAGGCATATATCTATACACTGATAGTACAGAGGCATATATCTATATAGAGATAGTACACAGGCATATATCTATATACTGATAGTACACAGGCATATATCTATATACTGATAGTACACAGGCATATATCTATATACTGATAGTACACAGGCATATATCTATATACTGATAGTACACAGGCATATATCTATACACTGATAGTACACAGGCATATATCTATATACTGATAGCACACAGGCATATATCTATATACTGATAGTACACAGGCATATATCTATACACTGATAGTACACAGGCATATATCTATATACTGATAGCACGCAGGCATATATCTATATACTGATAGCACACAGGCATATATCTATATACTGATAGTACACAGGCATATATCTATACACTGATAGTACACAGGCATACATCTATATACTGATAGTACACAGGCATATATCTATATACTGATAGTACACAGGCATATATCTATACACTGATAGTACACAGGCATATATCTATATACTGATAGTACACAGGCATATACCTATATACTGATAGTACACAGGCATATATCTATATACTGATAGTACACAGGCATATATCTATATACTGATAGTACACAGGCATATATCTATACACTGATAGTACACAGGCATATATCTATATACTGATAGTACACAGGCATATATCTATATACTGATAGCACACAGGCATATATCTATATACTGATAGCACACAGGCATATATCTATATACTGATAGTACACAGGCATATATCTATATACTGATAGTACACAGGCATATATCTATATACTGATAGCACACAGGCATATATCTATATACTGATAGTACACAGGCATACATCTATATACTGATAGCACACAGGCGTATATCTATATACTGATAGCACACAGGCATATATCTATATACTGATAGTACACAGGCATATATCTATATACTGATAGTACACAGGCATACATCTATATACTGATAGCACACAGGCGTATATCTATATACTGATAGCACACAGGCATATATCTATATACTGATAGTACACAGGCATATATCTATATACTGATAGTACACAGGCATATATCTATATACTGATAGTACACAGGCATACATCTATATACTGATAGCACACAGGCATATATCTATATACTGATAGTACACTGGCATATATCTATATACTGATAGTACACAGGCATATATCTATATACTGATAGTACACAGGCATATATCTATACACTGATAATACACAGGCATATATCTATATACTGATAGTACACAGGCATATATCTATATACTGATAGTACACAGGCATATATCTATATACTGATAGTACACAGGCATATATCTATATACTGATAGTACACAGGCATATATCTATATACTGATAGTACACAGGTATATATCTATATACTGATAGCACACAGGCATATATCTATATACTGATAGCACACAGGCATATATCTATACACTGATAGAACACAGGCATATATTAGTACACAGCCATATATCTATATACTGATAGCACACAGGCATATATCTATATACTGATAGTACACAGGCATATATCTATATACTGATAGTACACAGGCATATATCTATATACTAATAGTACACAGGCATATATCTATATACTGATAGTACACAGGCGTATATCTATATACTGATAGTACACAGGCATATATCTATATACAGATAGTACACAGGCATATATCTATACACTGATAGTACAGAGGCATATATCTATATAGTGATAGTACACAGGCATATATCTATATACTGATAGTACACAGGCATATATCTATATACTGATAGTACACAGGCATATATCTATATACTGATAGTACACAGGCATATATCTATATACTGATAGTACACAGGCATATATCTATACACTGATAGTACACAGGCATATATCTATATACTGATAGCACACAGGCATATATCTATATACTGATAGTACACAGGCATATATCTATACACTGATAGTACACAGGCATATATCTATATACTGATAGCACACAGGCATATATCTATATACTGATAGCACACAGGCATATATCTATATACTGATAGTACACAGGCATATATCTATACACTGATAGTACACAGGCATACATCTATATACTGATAGTACACAGGCATATATCTATATACTGATAGTACACAGGCATATATCTATATACTGATAGCACACAGGCATATATCTATATACTGATAGTACACAGGCCTTTTATCTATATACTGATAGCACACAGGCATATATCTATATACTGATAGCACACAGGCATATATCTATATACTGATAGCACACAGCCATATATCTATATACTGATAGCACACAGGCATATATCTATATACTGATAGTACACAGGCATATATCTATATACTGATAGTACACAGGCATATATCTATATACTGATAGTACACAGGCATATATCTATATACTGATAGTACACAGGCATATATCTATATACTGATAGTACACAGGCATATATCTATATACTGATAGTACACAGGCATATATCTATATACTGATAGTACACAGGCATATATCTATATACTGATAGTACACAGGCATATATCTATATACTGATAGTACACAGGCATATATCTATATACTGATAGTACACAGGCAGATATCTATATACTGATAGTACACAGGCATATATCTATATACTGATAGTACACAGGCATATATCTATATACTGATAGTACACAGGCCTATATCTATATACTGATAGCACACAGGCATATATCTATACACTGATAGCACACAGGCATATATCTATACACTGATAGCACACAGGCATATATCTATACACTGATAGCACACAGGCCTATATCTATACACTGATAGCACACAGGCATATATCTATATACTGATAGCACACAGGCATATATCTATATACTGATAGCACACTGGCATATATCTATATACTGATAGTACACTGGCATATATCTATATACTGATAGTACACAGGCCTATATCTATATACTGATAGCACACAGGCATATATCTATATACTGATAGTACACTGGCATATATCTATATACTGATAGTACACAGGCATATATCTATATACTGATAGTACACAGGCATATATCTATACACTGATAATACACAGGCATATATCTATATACTGATAGTACACAGGCATATATCTATATACTGATAGTACACAGGCATATATCTATATACTGATAGTACACAGGCATATATCTATATACTGATAGTACACAGGCATATATCTATATACTGATAGTACACAGGTATATATCTATATACTGATAGCACACAGGCATATATCTATATACTGATAGCACACAGGCATATATCTATACACTGATAGAACACAGGCATATATTAGTACACAGCCATATATCTATATACTGATAGCACACAGGCATATATCTATATACTGATAGTACACAGGCATATATCTATATACTGATAGTACACAGGCATATATCTATATACTGATAGTACACAGGCATATATCTATATACTGATAGCACACAGGCATATATCTATATACTGATAGCACACAGGCATATATCTATATACTGATAGCACACATGCATATATCTATATACTGATAGTACACAGGCATATATCTATATACTGATAGTACACAGGCATATATCTATATACTGATAGTACACAGGCATATATCTATATACTGATAGTACACAGGCATATATCTATATACTGATAGTACACAGGCATACATCTATATACTGATAGTACACAGGCATACATCTATATACTGATAGTACACAGGCATACATCTATATACTGATAGTACACAGGCATATATCTATATACTGATAGTACACAGGCATATATCTATATACTGATAGTACACAGGCATATATCTATATACTGATAGTACACAGGCATATATCTATATACTGATAGTACACAGGCATATATCTATATACTGATAGTACACAGGCATATATCTATATACTGATAGTACACAGGCATATATCTATATACTGATAGTACACAGGCATATATCTATATACTGATAGTACACAGGCATATATCTATATACTGATAGTACACAGGCATATATCTATATACTGATAGTACACAGGCATATATCTATATACTGATAGTACACAGGTATATATCTATATACTGATAGCACAAAGGCATATATCTATATACTGATAGCACACAGGCATATATCTATACACTGATAGAACACAGGCATATATCTATATACTGATAGTACACAGGCATATATCTATATACTGATAGTACACAGGCATATATCTATATACTGATAGCACACAGCCATATATCTATATACTGATAGCACACAGGCATATATCTATATACTGATAGCACACATGCATATATCTATATACTGATAGTACACAGGCATATATCTATATACTGATAGTACACAGGCATATATCTATATACTGATAGTACACAGGCATATATCTATATACTGATAGTACACAGGCATATATCTATATACTGATAGTACACAGGCATACATCTATATACTGATAGTACACAGGCATATATCTATATACTGATAGTACACAGGCATATATCTATATACTGATAGTACACAGGCATATATCTATATACTGATAGTACACAGGCATATATCTATATACTGATAGTACACAGGCATATATCTATATACTGATAGTACACAGGCATATATCTATATACTGATAGTACACAGGCATATATCTATATACTGATAGTACACAGGCATATATCTATATACTGATAGTACACAGGCATATATCTATATACTGATAGTACACAGGCATATATCTATATACTGATAGTACACAGGCATATATCTATATACTGATAGTACACAGGCATATATCTATATACTGATAGTACACAGGCATATATCTATATACTGATAGTACACAGGCATACATCTATATACTGATAGCACACAGGCATATATCTATATACTGATAGTACACAGGCATATATCTATATACTAATAGTACACAGGCATATATCTATATACTGATAGTACACAGGCATATATCTATATACTGATAGCACACAGCCATATATCTATATACTGATAGCACACAGGCACATATCTATATACTGATAGCACACAGGCATATATCTATATACTGATAGTACAGAGGCATATATCTATATACTGATAGTACACAGGCATATATCTATATACTGATAGTACACAGGCATATATCTATATACTGATAGCACACAGGCACATATCTATATACTGATAGCACACAGGCATATATCTATATACTGATAGTACACAGGCATATATCTATATACTGATAGTACACAGGCATATATCTATATACTGATAGTACACAGGCATATATCTATATACTGATAGTACACAGGCATATATCTATATACCGATAGTACACAGGCATATATCTATATACTGATAGTACACAGGCATATATCTATACACTGATAGCACACAGGCATATATCTATATACTGATAGCACACAGGCATATATCTATATACTGATAGTACACAGGCATATATCTATACACTGATAGTACACAGGCATATATCTATATACTGATAGCACACAGGCATATATATATATACTGATAGCACACAGGCATATATCTATATACTGATAGTACACAGGCATATATCTATACACTGATAGTACACAGGCATACATCTATATACTGATAGTACACAGGCATATATCTATATACTGATAGTACACAGGCATATATCTATACACTGATAGTACACAGGCATATATCTATATACTGATAGTACACAGGCATATATCTATATACTGATAGTACACAGGCATATATCTATATACTGATAGTACACAGGCATATATCTATACACTGATAGTACACAGGCATATATCTATACACTGATAGTACACAGGCATATATCTATATACTGATAGTACACAGGCATATATCTATATACTGATAGTACACAGGCATATATCTATATACTGATAGCACACAGGCATATATCTATATACTGATAGTACACAGGCATATATCTATATACTGATAGTACACAGGCATATATCTATATACTGATAGCACACAGGCATATATCTATATACTGATAGTACACAGGCATATATCTATATACTGATAGCACACAGGCATATATCTATATACTGATAGCACACAGGCATATATTTATACACTGATAGAACACAGGCATATATTAGTACACAGCCATATATCTATATACTGATAGCACATAGGCATATATCTATATACTGATAGTACACAGGCATATATCTATATACTGATAGTACACAGGCATATATCTATATACTAATAGTACACAGGCATATATCTATATACTGATAGTACACAGGCGTATATCTATATACTGATAGTACACAGGCGTATATCTATATACTGATAGCACACAGGCATATATCTATATACTGATAGCACACAGGCATATATCTATACACTGATAGAACACAGGCATATATTAGTACACAGCCATATATCTATATACTGATAGCACACAGGCATATATCTATATACTGATAGTACACAGGCATATATCTATATACTGATAGTACACAGGCATATATCTATATACTAATAGTACACAGGCATATATCTATATACTAATAGTACACAGGCATATATCTATATACTGATAGTACACAGGCGTATATCTATATACTGATAGTACACAGGCGTATATCTATATACTGATAGTACACAGGCATATATCTATATACTGATAGTACACAGGCATATATCTATATACTGATAGTACACAGGCATATATCTATACACTGATAATACACAGGCATATATCTATACACTGATAGTACACAGGCATATAGCTATATACTGATAGTACACAGGCATATATCTATATACTGATAGTACACAGGCATATATCTATATACTGATAGTACACAGGCATATATCTATATACTGATAGCTCACAGGCATATATCTATATACTGATAGTACACAGGCATATATCTATATACAGATAGTACACAGGCATATATCTATACACTGATAGTACACAGGCATATATCTATATACTGATAGTACACAGGCATATATCTATATACTGATAGAACACAGGCATATATCTATATACTGATAGTACACAGGCATACATCTATATACTGATAGCACACAGGCATATATCTATATACTGATAGCACACAGGCGTATATCTATATACTGATAGTACACAGGCATATATCTATACACTGATAGTACACAGGCATATATCTATATACTGATAGCACACAGGCATATATCTATATACTGATAGTACACAGGCATATATCTATATACTGATAGTACACAGGCATATATCTATATACTGATAGTACACAGGCATATATCTATATACTGATAGTACACAGGCATATATCTATATACTGATAGTACACAGGCATATATCTATACACTGATAGTACACAGGCATATATCTATATACTGATAGCACACAGGCATATATCTATATACTGATAGCACACAGGCATATATCTATATACTGATAGAACACAGGCATACAACTATATACTGATAGTACACAGGCATATATCTATATACTGATAGTACACAGGCATATATCTATATACTAATAGTACACAGGCATATATCTATATACTGATAGCACACAGGCATATATCTATATACTGATAGTACACAGGCATATATCTATACACTGATAGTACACAGGCATATATCTATATACTGATAGTACACAGGCATATATCTATATACTGATAGTACACAGGCATATATCTATATACTGATAGTACACAGGCATATATCTATATACTGATAGTACACAGGCATATATCTATATACTGATAGTACACAGGCATACATCTATATACTGATAGTACACAGGCTTATATCTATACACTGATAGTACAGAGGCATATATCTATATACTGATAGCACACAGGCATATATCTATATACTGATAGTACACAGGTATATATCTATATACTGATAGCACACAGGCATATATCTATATACTGATAGCACACAGGCATATATTTATACACTGATAGAACACAGGCATATATTAGTACACAGCCATATATCTATATACTGATAGCACATAGGCATATATCTATATACTGATAGTACACAGGCATATATCTATATACTGATAGTACACAGGCATATATCTATATACTAATAGTACACAGGCATATATCTATATACTGATAGTACACAGGCGTATATCTATATACTGATAGTACACAGGCGTATATCTATATACTGATAGTACACAGGCGTATATCTATATACTGATAGTACACAGGCATATATCTATATACTGATAGTACACAGGCATATATCTATATACTGATAGTACACAGGCATATATCTATACACTGATAATACACAGGCATATATCTATACACTGATAGTACACAGGCATATAGCTATATACTGATAGTACACAGGCATATATCTATATACTGATAGTACACAGGCATATATCTATATACTGATAGTACACAGGCATATATCTATATACTGATAGCTCACAGGCATATATCTATATACTGATAGTACACAGGCATATATCTATATACAGATAGTACACAGGCATATATCTATACACTGATAGTACAGAGGCATATATCTATATACTGATAGTACACAGGCATATATCTATATACTGATAGTACACAGGCATATATCTATATACTGATAGTACACAGGCATATATCTATACACTGATAGTACACAGGCATATATCTATATACTGATAGCACACAGGCATATATCTATATACTGATAGTACACAGGCATATATCTATACACTGATAGTACACAGGCATATATCTATATACTGATAGCACACAGGCATATATCTATATACTGATAGCACACAGGCATATATCTATATACTGATAGTACACAGGCATATATCTATACACTGATAGTACACAGGCATACATCTATATACTGATAGTACACAGGCATATATCTATATACGGATAGTACACAGGCATATATCTATACACTGATAGTACACAGGCATATATCTATATACTGATAGTACACAGGCATATATCTATATACTGATAGTACACAGGCATATATCTATACACTGATAGTACACAGGCATATATCTATACACTGATAGTACACAGGCATATATCTATATACTGATAGTACACAGGCATATATCTATATACTGATAGTACACAGGCATATATCTATATACTGATAGCACACAGGCATATATCTATATACTGATAGTACACAGGCATATATCTATATACTGATAGTACACAGGCATATATCTATATACTGATAGCACACAGGCATATATCTATATACTGATAGCACACAGGCATATATCTATATACTGATGGCACACAGGCATATATCTATATACTGATAGTACACAGGCATATATCTATATACTGATAGTACACAGCCATATATCTATATACTGATAGTACACAGGCATATATCTATATACTGATAGCACACAGGCGTATATCTATATACTGATAGTACACAGGCATATATCTATATACTGATAGTACACAGGCATACATATATATACTGATAGTACACAGGCGTATATCTATATACTGATAGCACACAGGCATATATCTATATACTGATAGTACACAGGCATATATCTATTTACTGATAGTACACAGGCATATATCTATATACTGATAGTACACAGGCATACATCTATATACTGATAGCACACATGCATATATCTATATACTGATAGTACACAAGCACATATCTATATACTGATAGCACACAGGCATATATCTATATACTGATAGTACAGAGGCATATATCTATATACTGATAGTACACAGGCATATATCTATATACTGATAGTACACAGGCATATATCTATATACTGATAGTACACAGGCATATATCTATATACTGATAGCACACAGGCATATATCTATATACTGATAGCACACAGGCATATATCTATATACTGATAGTACACAGGCATATATCTATATACTGATAGCACACAGGCATATATCTATATACTGATAGTACACAGTCATATATCTATATACTGATAGCACACAGGCATATATCTATATACTGATAGTACACAGTCATATATCTATATACTGATAGCACACAGGCATATATCTATATACTGATAGTACACAGGCATATATCTATATACTGATAGTACACAGGCATATATCTATATACTGATAGTACACAGGCATATATCTATATACTGATAGTACACAGGCATATATCTATACACTGATAGTACACAGGCATATATCTATACACTGATAGTACACAGGCATATATCTATATACTGATAGTACACAGGCATATATCTATATACTGATAGTACACAGGCATATATCTATATACTGATAGCACACAGGCATATATCTATATACTGATAGTACACAGGCATATATCTATATACTGATAGTACACAGGCATATATCTATATACTGATAGCACACAGGCATATATCTATATACTGATAGCACACAGGCATATATCTATATACTGATGGCACACAGGCATATATCTATATACTGATAGTACACAGGCATATATCTATATACTGATAGTACACAGCCATATATCTATATACTGATAGTACACAGGCATATATCTATATACTGATAGCACACAGGCGTATATCTATATACTGATAGTACACAGGCATATATCTATATACTGATAGTACACAGGCATACATATATATACTGATAGTACACAGGCGTATATCTATATACTGATAGCACACAGGCATATATCTATATACTGATAGTACACAGGCATATATCTATTTACTGATAGTACACAGGCATATATCTATATACTGATAGTACACAGGCATACATCTATATACTGATAGCACACATGCATATATCTATATACTGATAGTACACAAGCACATATCTATATACTGATAGCACACAGGCATATATCTATATACTGATAGTACAGAGGCATATATCTATATACTGATAGTACACAGGCATATATCTATATACTGATAGTACACAGGCATATATCTATATACTGATAGTACACAGGCATATATCTATATACTGATAGCACACAGGCATATATCTATATACTGATAGCACACAGGCATATATCTATATACTGATAGTACACAGGCATATATCTATATACTGATAGCACACAGGCATATATCTATATACTGATAGTACACAGTCATATATCTATATACTGATAGCACACAGGCATATATCTATATACTGATAGTACACAGTCATATATCTATATACTGATAGCACACAGGCATATATCTATATACTGATAGTACACAGGCATATATCTATATACTGATAGTACACAGGCATATATCTATATACTGATAGTACACAGGCATATATCTAAATACTAATAGTACACAGGCATATATCTATATACTGATAGTACACAGGCATATATCTATATACTGATAGTACACAGGCATATATCTATATACTGATAGTACACAGGCATATATCTATACACTGATAGTACACAGGCATATATCTATATACTGATAGTACACAGGCATATATCTATATACTGATAGCACACAGGCATATATATATATTCTGATAGTACACAGGCATACATCTATATACTGATAGTACACAGGCATATATCTATATACTGATAGTACACAGGCATATATCTATATACTGATAGTACACAGGCATATATCTATATACTGATAGTACAGAGGCATATATCTATATACTGATAGTACACAGGCATATATCTATATACTGATAGTACACAGGCATATATCTATATACTGATAGTACACAGGCATATATCTATATACTGATAGTACACAGGCATATATCTATATACTGATAGTACACTGGCATATATCTATATACTGATAGTACAGAGGCATATATCTATATACTGATAGTACACAGGCATATATCTATACACTGATAGTACACAGGCATATATCTATATACTGATAGTACACAGGCATATATCTATATACTGATAGCACACAGGCATATATCTATATACTGATAGTACACAGGCATATATCTATATACTGATAGTACACAGGCATATATCTATATACAGATAGTACACAGGCATATATCTATACACTGATAGCACAGAGGCATATATCTATATACTGATAGTACACAGGCATATATCTATATACTGATAGTACACAGGCATATATCTATATACAGATAGTACACAGGCATATATCTATACACTGATAGCACAGAGGCATATATCTATATACTGATAGTACACAGGCATATATCTATATACTGATAGTACACAGGCATATATCTATATACTAATAGTACACAGGCATATATCTATATACTGATAGTACACAGGCATACATCTATATACTGATAGCACACATGCATATATCTATATACTGATAGTACACAGGCACATATCTATATACTAATAGTACACAGGCATATATCTATATACTGATAGTACACAGGCATACATCTATATACTGATAGCACACATGCATATATCTATATACTGATAGTACACAGGCACATATCTATATACTGATAGCACACAGGCATATATCTATATACTGATAGTACAGAGGCATATATCTATATACTGATAGTACACAGGCATATATCTATATACTGATAGTACACAGGCATATATCTATATACTGATAGCACACAGGCACATATCTATATACTGATAGCACACAGGCATATATCTATATACTGATAGTACACAGGCATATATCTATATACTGATAGTACACAGGCATATATCTATATACTGATAGTACACAGGCATATATCTATATACTGATAGTACACAGGCATATATCTATATACCGATAGTACACAGGCATATATCTATATACTGATAGTACACAGGCATATATCTATACACTGATAGTACACAGGCATATATCTATATACTGATAGTACACAGGCATATATCTATATACTGATAGTACACAGGCATATATCTATATACTGATAGCACACAGGCATATATCTATATACTGATAGTACACAGGCATATATCTATACACTGATAGTACACAGGCATATATCTATATACTGATAGCACACAGGCATATATCTATATACTGATAGCACACAGGCATATATCTATATACTGTTAGCACACAGGCATATATCTATACACTGATAGTACACAGGCATACATCTATATACTGATAGTACACAGGCATATATCTATATACTGATAGTACACAGGCATATATCTATACACTGATAGTACACAGGCATATATCTATATACTGATAGTACACAGGCATATATCTATATACTGATAGTACACAGGCATATATCTATATACTGATAGTACACAGGCATATATCTATACACTGATAGTACACAGGCATATATCTATACACTGATAGTACACAGGCATATATCTATATACTGATAGTACACAGGCATATATCTATATACTGATAGTACACAGGCATATATCTATATACTGATAGCACACCGGCATATATCTATATACTGATAGTACACAGGCATATATCTATATACTGATAGTACACAGGCATATATCTATATACTGATAGCACACAGGCATATATCTATATACTGATAGTACACAGGCATATATCTATATACTGATAGCACACAGGCATATATCTATATACTGATAGTACACAGGCATATATCTATATACTGATAGCACACAGCCATATATCTATATACTGATAGTACACAGGCATATATCTATATACTGATAGTACACAGGCATATATCTATATACTGATAGCACACAGGCGTATATCTATATACTGATAGTACACAGGCATATATCTATATACTGATAGTACACAGGCATACATCTATATACTGATAGTACACAGGCGTATATCTATATACTGATAGCACACAGGCATATATCTATATACTGATAGTACACAGGCATATATCTATTTACTGATAGTACACAGGCATATATCTATATACTGATAGTACACAGGCATACATCTATATACTGATAGCACACATGCATATATCTATATACTGATAGTACACAGGCACATATCTATATACTGATAGCACACAGGCATATATCTATATACTGATAGTACAGAGGCATATATCTATATACTGATAGTACACAGGCATATATCTATATACTGATAGTACACAGGCATATATCTATATACTGATAGTACACAGGCATATATCTATATACTGATAGCACACAGGCATATATCTATATACTGATAGCACACAGGCATATATCTATATACTGATAGCACACAGGCATATATCTATATACTGATAGTACACAGGCATATATCTATATACTGATAGTACACAGGCATATATCTATATACTGATAGTACACAGGCATATATCTATATACTGATAGTACACAGGCATATATCTATATACTGATAGTACACAGGCATATATCTATATACTGATATTACACAGGCATATATCTATATACTGATAGTACACAGGCATATATCTATATACTGATAGTACACAGGCATATATCTATATACTGATAGTACACAGGCATATATCTATATACTGATAGTACACAGGCAGATATCTATATACTGATAGTACACAGGCATATATCTATATACTGATAGTACACAGGCATATATCTATATACTGATAGTACACAGGCATATATCTATTTACTGATAGTACACAGGCATATATCTATATACTGATAGTACACAGGCATACATCTATATACTGATAGCACACATGCATATATCTATATACTGATAGTACACAGGCACATATCTATATACTGATAGCACACAGGCATATATCTATATACTGATAGTACAGAGGCATATATCTATATACTGATAGTACACAGGCATATATCTATATACTGATAGTACACAGGCATATATCTATATACTGATAGCACACAGGCATATATCTATATACTGATAGCACACAGGCATATATCTATATACTGATAGCACACAGGCATATATCTATATACTGATAGTACACAGGCATATATCTATATACTGATAGTACACAGGCATATATCTATATACTGATAGTACACAGGCATATATCTATATACTGATAGTACACAGGCATATATCTATATACTGATAGTACACAGGCATATATCTATATACTGATAGTACACAGGCATATATCTATATACTGATAGTACACAGGCATATATCTATATACTGATAGTACACAGGCATATATCTATATACTGATAGTACACAGGCAGATATCTATATACTGATAGTACACAGGCATATATCTATATACTGATAGTACACAGGCATATATCTATATACTGATAGTACACAGGCATATATCTATATACTGATAGCACACAGGCATACATCTATATACTGATAGCACACAGGCATACATCTATATACTGATAGCACACAGGCATATATCTATATACTGATAGTACACAGGCATATATCTATATACTGATAGTACACAGGCATATATCTATATACTGATAGCACACAGGCATATATCTATATACTGATAGCACACAGGCATATATCTATATACTGATAGCACACAGGCATATATCTATATACTGATAGCACACAGGCATATATCTATATACTGATAGCACACAGGCATATATCTATATACTGATAGTACACAGGCATATATCTATATACTGATAGCACACAGGCATATATCTATACACTGATAGTACACAGGCATATATCTATATACTGATAGTACACAGGCATATATCTATATACTGATAGTACACAGGCATATATCTATATACTGATAGTACACAGGCATATATCTATATACTGATAGTACACAGGCATATATCTATATACTGATAGCACACAGGCATATATCTATACACTGATAGTACACAGGCATATATCTATATACTGATAGTACACAGGCATATATCTATATACTGATAGTACACAGGCATATATCTATATACTGATAGTACACAGGTATATATCTATATACTGATAGCACACAGGCATATATCTATATACTGATAGTACAAAGGCATATATCTATATACTGATAGTACACAGGCATATATCTATATACTGCTAGCACACAGGCATATATCTATATACTGATAGTACACAGGCATATATCTATATACTGATAGTACACAGGCATACATCTATATACTGATAGTACACAGGCATATATCTATATACTGATAGTACACAGGCATATATCTATATACTGATAGTACAAAGGCATATATCTATATACTGATAGTACACAGGCATATATCTATATACTGCTAGCACACAGGCATATATCTATATACTGATAGTACACAGGCATATATCTATATACTGATAGTACACAGGCATACATCTATATACTGATAGTACACAGGCATATATCTATATACTGATAGTACACAGGCATATATCTATATACTGATAGTACAAAGGCATATATCTATATACTGATAGTACACAGGCATATATCTATATACTGCTAGCACACAGGCATATATCTATATACTGATAGTACACAGGCATATATCTATATACTGATAGTACACAGGCATACATCTATATACTGATAGTACACAGGCATATATCTATATACTGATAGTACACAGGCATATATCTATATACTGATAGTACACAGGCATATATCTATATACTGATAGTACACAGGCATACATCTATATACTGATAGCACACAGGCATATATCTATATACTGATAGTACACAGGCATATATCTATATACTGATAGTACACAGGCATATATCTATACACTGATAGTACACAGGCATATATCTATATACTGATAGTACACAGGGATATATCTATATACTGATAGCACACAGGCATATATCTATATACTGATAGTACACAGGCATATATCTATATACTGATAGTACACAGGCATATATCTATATACTGATAGTACACAGGCATATATCTATATGCTGATAGTACACAGGCATATATCTATATACTGATAGCACACAGGCATATATCTATATACTGATAGTACACAGGCATATATCTATATACTGATAGTACACAGGCATATATCTATATACTGATAGTACACAGGCATATATCTATATACTGATAGTACACTGGCATATATCTATATACTGATAGTACACTGGCATATATCTATATACTGATAGTACACAGGCATATATCTATACACTGATAGTACAGAGGCGTATATCTATATACTGATAGTACACAGGCGTATATCTATATACTGATAGCACACAGGCGTATATCTATATACTGATAGTACACAGGCGTATATCTATATACTGATAGTACACAGGCGTATATCTATATACTGATAGTACACAGGCGTATATCTATATACTGATAGTACACAGGCATATATCTATATACTGATAGTACACAGGCATATATCTATATAATGATAGCACACAGGCATACATCTATATACTGATAGCACACAGGCATATATCTATATACTGATAGTACACAGGCATATATCTATATACTGATAGTACACAGGCATATATCTATATACTGATAGCACACAGGCATATATCTATATACTGATAGTACACAGGCATATATCTATATACTGATAGTACACAGGCATATATCTATATACTGATAGCACACAGGCATATATCTATATACTGATAGTACACAGGCATATATCTATACACTGATAGTACACAGGCATATATCTATATACTGATAGTACACAGGCATATATCTATATACTGATAGCTCACAGGCATATATCTATATACTGATAGTACACAGGCATATATCTATATACTGATAGCACACAGGCATATATCTATATAATGATAGCACACAGGCATACATCTATATACTGATAGTACACAGGCATATATCTATATACTGATAGTACACAGGCATATATCTATATAATGATAGCACACAGGCATACATCTATATACTGATAGCACACAGGCATATATCTATATACTGATAGTACACAGGCATATATCTATATACTGATAGTACACAGGCATATATCTATATACTGATAGCACACAGGCATATATCTATATACTGATAGTACACAGGCATATATCTATATACTGATAGTACACAGGCATATATCTATATACTGATAGCACACAGGCATATATCTATATACTGATAGTACACAGGCATATATCTATACACTGATAGTACACAGGCATATATCTATATACTGATAGTACACAGGCATATATCTATACACTGATAGTACACAGGCATATATCTATATACTGATAGCACACAGGCATATATCTATACACTGATAGCACACAGGCTTATATCTATATACTGATAGTACACAGGCATATATCTATATACTGATAGCTCACAGGCATATATCTATATACTGATAGTACACAGGCATATATCTATATACAGATAGTACACAGGCATATATCTATACACTGATAGTACACAGGCATATATCTATATACTGATAGTACACAGGCATATATCTATATACTGATAGAACACAGGCATATATCTATATACTGATAGTACACAGGCATACATCTATATACTGATAGCACACAGGCATATATCTATATACTGATAGTACACAGGCATATATCTATATACTGATAGTACACAGGCGTATATCTATACACTGATAGTACACAGGCATATATCTATATACTGATAGCACACAGGCATATATCTATATACTGATAGTACACAGGCATATATCTATATACTGATAGTACACAGGCATATATCTATATACTGATAGTACACAGGCATATATCTATATACTGATAGTACACAGGCATATATCTATATACTGATAGTACACAGGCATATATCTATACACTGATAGTACACAGGCATATATCTATATACTGATAGCACACAGGCATATATCTATATACTGATAGCACACAGGCATATATCTATATACTGATAGAACACAGGCATACAACTATATACTGATAGTACACAGGCATATATCTATATACTGATAGTACACAGGCATATATCTATATACTAATAGTACACAGGCATATATCTATATACTGATAGCACACAGGCATATATCTATATACTGATAGTACACAGGCATATATCTATACACTGATAGTACACAGGCATATATCTATATACTGATAGTACACAGGCATATATCTATATACTGATAGTACACAGGCATATATCTATATACTGATAGTACACAGGCATATATCTATATACTGATAGTACACAGGCATATATCTATATACTGATAGTACACAGGCATACATCTATATACTGATAGTACACAGGCTTATATCTATACACTGATAGTACAGAGGCATATATCTATATACTGATAGCACACAGGCATATATCTATATACTGATAGTACACAGGTATATATCTATATACTGATAGCACACAGGCATATATCTATATACTGATAGCACACAGGCATATATTTATACACTGATAGAACACAGGCATATATTAGTACACAGCCATATATCTATATACTGATAGCACATAGGCATATATCTATATACTGATAGTACACAGGCATATATCTATATACTGATAGTACACAGGCATATATCTATATACTAATAGTACACAGGCATATATCTATATACTGATAGTACACAGGCGTATATCTATATACTGATAGTACACAGGCGTATATCTATATACTGATAGTACACAGGCGTATATCTATATACTGATAGTACACAGGCATATATCTATATACTGATAGTACACAGGCATATATCTATATACTGATAGTACACAGGCATATATCTATACACTGATAATACACAGGCATATATCTATACACTGATAGTACACAGGCATATAGCTATATACTGATAGTACACAGGCATATATCTATATACTGATAGTACACAGGCATATATCTATATACTGATAGTACACAGGCATATATCTATATACTGATAGCTCACAGGCATATATCTATATACTGATAGTACACAGGCATATATCTATATACAGATAGTACACAGGCATATATCTATACACTGATAGTACAGAGGCATATATCTATATACTGATAGTACACAGGCATATATCTATATACTGATAGTACACAGGCATATATCTATATACTGATAGTACACAGGCATATATCTATATACTGATAGTACACAGGCATATATCTATACACTGATAGTACACAGGCATATATCTATATACTGATAGCACACAGGCATATATCTATATACTGATAGTACACAGGCATATATCTATACACTGATAGTACACAGGCATATATCTATATACTGATAGCACACAGGCATATATCTATATACTGATAGCACACAGGCATATATCTATATACTGATAGTACACAGGCATATATCTATACACTGATAGTACACAGGCATACATCTATATACTGATAGTACACAGGCATATATCTATATACGGATAGTACACAGGCATATATCTATACACTGATAGTACACAGGCATATATCTATATACTGATAGTACACAGGCATATATCTATATACTGATAGTACACAGGCATATATCTATACACTGATAGTACACAGGCATATATCTATACACTGATAGTACACAGGCATATATCTATATACTGATAGTACACAGGCATATATCTATATACTGATAGTACACAGGCATATATCTATATACTGATAGCACACAGGCATATATCTATATACTGATAGTACACAGGCATATATCTATATACTGATAGTACACAGGCATACATCTATATACTGATAGTACACAGGCATATATCTATATACTGATAGTACACAGGCATATATCTATATACTGATAGTACACAGGCATATATCTATATACTGATAGTACACAGGGATATATCTATATACTGATAGCACACAGGCATATATCTATATACTGATAGTACACAGGCATATATCTATATACTGATAGTACACAGGCATATATCTATATACTGATAGTACACAGGCATATATCTATATACTGATAGTACACAGGCATATATCTATATACTGATAGCACACAGGCATATATCTATATACTGATAGTACACAGGCATATATCTATATACTGATAGTACACAGGCATATATCTATATACTGATAGTACACAGGCATATATCTATATACTGATAGTACACTGGCATATATCTATATACTGATAGTACACTGGCATATATCTATATACTGATAGTACACAGGCATATATCTATACACTGATAGTACAGAGGCGTATATCTATATACTGATAGTACACAGGCGTATATCTATATACTGATAGCACACAGGCGTATATCTATATACTGATAGTACACAGGCGTATATCTATATACTGATAGTACACAGGCGTATATCTATATACTGATAGTACACAGGCGTATATCTATATACTGATAGTACACAGGCATATATCTATATACTGATAGTACACAGGCATATATCTATATACTGATAGTACACAGGCATACATCTATATACTGATAGCACACAGGCATATATCTATATACTGATAGTACACAGGCATATATCTATATACTGATAGTACACAGGCATATATCTATATACTGATAGCACACAGGCATATATCTATATACTGATAGTACACAGGCATATATCTATATACTGATAGTACACAGGCATATATCTATATACTGATAGCACACAGGCATATATCTATATACTGATAGTACACAGGCATATATCTATACACTGATAGTACACAGGCATATATCTATATACTGATAGTACACAGGCATATATCTATACACTGATAGTACACAGGCATATATCTATATACTGATAGCACACAGGCATATATCTATACACTGATAGCACACAGGCTTATATCTATATACTGATAGTACACAGCCATATATCTATATACTGATAGTACACAGGCATATATCTATATACTGATAGTACACAGGCATATATCTATATACTGATAGTACACAGGCATATATCTATATACTGATAGTACACAGGCATATATCTATATACTGATAGTACACAGGCATATATCTATATACTGATAGCACACAGGCATATATCTATATACTGATAGCACACAGGCATATATCTATACACTGATAGTACACAGGCATATATCTATACACTGATAATACACAGGCATATATCTATATACTGATAGTACACAGGCATATATCTATATACTGATAGTACACAGGCAGATATCTATATACTGATAGTACACAGGCATATATCTACATACCAGTATATTAGCCTGTGCACTGATAGTACACAGGCAGCTGTTAGGACATACCTCAATATGCCCTAACAACAGGAAATATGGTAGGACAGCCCTGGGGTCCTTCAATGGACCCTGGGCTGTCTGCCCATATATGGTATGTCCCTCAATCGCGTCACAGGGATTCCTGCGATGCGATCCAAGGGGCATCTCCCTTTCTCCTGAATGCTGCAGTCCGCTGTGATCGCAGCATTCAGGGGAATAGCGGCGGAGATGAGAGGTTTCTCTGATCTCCGCCGTTATAGAGGGGGGCTGTGGCTGTGTAATACAACCATTGCCCCGCTCCTGACATAAGTGAGAGCGCTGTCAGCATGAGGTGATGCGGCCGGCGCTGCACTATAATAAGCGGCGGTGCAGGCACTGAAGACAGAACATGGGGGTGTTTTGCAGCGCGCCCGCCATGTTCTGTCTTCAGTGCCGGCAATCATTAGTGCAGCGCTGGCCGCATCGCATCATCCTGACCCCGCGCACTCGTCATGACTCAGGAGCCGGGCAATGACTATCACACAGCCGCAGCCCCGCTCTCATACATTCATGTGTTACTATACTGAGCTGTGCGGCCGCAGAGCTAAGTATCGAAATACATGAAATAACGGTATCGAAACAGTATGGAAGTTTCGAGGCATCGTGCATCCCTAACGGTCATAGATGGGGTCATAGAGTTTGGTGGTTTCTTATGTTGATCTGTTAGATTCTTCGCACTCTCTGCTGTATTGTACTGAATTGTTACATATGTGAAATCAGGGGGAAGATCTGACTATTATTAAAACAGAGGATGAAGAAGAAGAGCGAGTGAGGGTCGATCAACCGTGTAAGAGTGAACCGGAGCAGGAAATTCCAGGAGGTGTTACCAGAGGTCAGTAATAATGAATTTAGAAAGTGAACTCCGTGGTTTATTAAGCAGGACCTGCTGTGTTATTTGTTGTTGTTTTTTTAACCACATTCCTCCCCTTATACTTGGCGTCCTCCAGATTCCAACGCTGTCATTTTCTTTTTTGCCCCCCTCCATGTTGTTCCACTACAGCCCTTACTCCGTTTTGCACCTAACATATGCGTGTTGTAATTAAAGGTACAAAGAGGAGACACCATCTCTCCTCAGTAGGCGTTGCCTCACTTTTTGTTGTGACGCTGTCCAATCAGAGCGGACCGCTTCACAGCGATGCAGAAAACCTGCTGATTTTGAGAAATTTCCTGCAGGTCTTTGCATCGCTGTGAGGCTGTCCACTATGATTAGATAGCGTCACAGCAATGAGCGAGTCAACATCTACTGAGGAGAGAAAAGGTCTTCTCCTTTCTGTTCTCTTTAAGGTGGGGTTCCTCCTTAGTTCTACATTACAGTAACACGTCAGACAATGTGTTATACATAGTGCAGGACCTGAGGGAGCTGTGACTGCACATAGAAGTTCTCTACAAGGTGTTCTATGAATCCGGTCATGCACTAGGCTTAGCATCAGATTTTGGGGGGCAGCGGCTGCGATTAACAGCTGCACTCTAGGCCGAGATCTAGGAAAGCTCAGCTCAACCACTTACAGAGAATGTGTCATCAGAAAATGATCTATTGTACAAATCAAGTTTCTGTTAAACATATTTTTTATGATTTTTTGGTGGGTTTTTTTTATATTATTTTTTTGTCTTTATCTAATCTTGCAGTTTGCCCTCTGGCCAATGAGTCTCATAGTAGACTGCTCCTTACAGTTCTCAGCACTCATCTCATTATCATCACAGGCAGGATTACACTGACAGGTAACATCTATATATGTAGATAACAAAGAATCCACCATTCATAATAGACTGACCCTTCCTGTTCTGTAGAGATCATTTCTCAGCACTCATCTCATCACAGGCAGGATTACACTGACAGGTAACATCTATATATAGATAATACAGAATCCACCATTCATAATAGACTGACCCTTCCTGTTCTGTAGAGATCACTTCTCTGCATACATCTCATTATCATCACAGGCAGGATTACACTGACAGGTAACATCTATATATAGATAATACAGAATCCACCATTCATAATGGACTGACCCTTCCTGTTCTGTATAGATCACTTCTCATCACACCTCTCATTATCATCACAGGCAGGATTACACTGACAGGTAACGTGTATATATAGATAATACAGAATCCACCATTCATAATGTACCATCTCATTATCATTACAGGCAGGGTTACACTGACAGGTTACACCTATATATATATACTTGATTTTGTGTGTGTGTGTGTGGGGGGGGGGGTGCTTGCCGCTGATTCTTCAAAACAGCTGATAAGCGGCTATGAAGTATCAGCGGCGCGCGTTAACACTCCGCTCTGCCCCATACACTCACACACACACACACACACACACACACACACACACACACACACACACACACACACACACACACACACACACACACACAGCACTGCAGACACGAGAAAAGTGTTAAAGGGGTCGTCCAGGAAAACATGGCGCCGCACCTGTCCTCAGGTCGGGTGTGGTATTACAGCTCTGTCCTATTCACTTCAATGGAGGTGAACTGCAATACCAGACACAACCTGAGGACAGGTGCGGCGCTTTGTCTCCAATCCGGACACCCCTTCTGTCCTGAGATGACCCGACGGGGGAGGCGGGTGTCAGAGCCACCCACCGCCATCACTGCAGACAGAACCACAACTACGGCATGAGGGCAGGGCTTGTCATGAGTGCACTGTCTCTCGTTATGGACAGATTTATAGTCACATGAACCCCGTCAGATGAACCGGTAACCTAGGTCCGATCACATGACAGAGGGGGATCACCAAAAACGCTGTGCACCCTCAGCCCGTCCATCCAGCCATTTCCTGGTTATATCTGCGTCTGGGAAAGCTGGGTGACCACCATTACCCCTCCTACTGGAGTGTGAGAGGTTCATTAGTCACATCCCCAAACTCTCCAGTAGGAGGGGTAATGGTGGTCACCCAGCTTTCCCAGACCCCTGAACGGTAAATCTCTCTAGTTGTGCTGAGAATGTTTGGGAATGTGACAGGGGTCTGGGAAAGCTGGGTACCACACTAACACCAGGCATATTATCACCCAGCATTATACAGAGTCTCCTGCACGACTACAGGGGGGGCCGTCGGGTGGGGGGGGGGGGGGTCACGAGAGCGGGGGTCTGTGAGATAGAGAGTGGGACAGACACACACACACCTTACCTGCAGTGCAGCTGGTCTTCATGATGGCGCCTGCTCTCTCCCTGCAAACAGCTGCTCTGCTGTGTGACTCTGACCTGCGTCTGCGCAGTACAAAGCCAGATAGCAGAGGCAATGGACAGGAGCCGTTCATTGACTCCTATGCACTGGAGCTGCCGTATTCCATCTCTGTACGTGTCGTTAATCAACACATACAGAGATGACAAAAAAAATGGCAGTCCCCATAGAGACGTAAAAGAAAGAAAAAAATAAAAAGTACAACACAAATAAATACAATTTATTTTAATGACCTACTAAAAGCAATATTATATAAAAAATAAAATTTTCCGTGACACCTTCCCTTTAAAGAGCTGCAACAGTGTGTATATATGTATGTGTGTGTATGTATGTGTGTATGTATGTGTGTGTATGTATGTGTATATATGTATGTGTGTGTATGTATGTGTGTATATATATATGTGTGTGTGTATGTATGTGTATATATGTATGTGTGTGTATGTATGTGTGTATATATATATGTGTGTATGTATGTGTGTATATATGTACAGTGGAGGAAATAAGTATTTGATCCCTTGCTGATTTTGTAAGTTTGCCCACTGTCACAGTCATGAACAGTCTAGAATTTTTAGGCTAGGTTAATTTTACCAGTGAGAGATAGATTATATAAAAAAAAAAAAAGAAAATCACATTGTCAAAATTATATATATTTATTTGCATTTTGCACAGAGAAATAAGTATTTGATCCCCGACCAACCATTAAGAGTTCAGCCTCCTCCAGACAAGTTACACGCTCCAAATCAACTTGGTGCCTGCATTAAAGACAGCTCTTACATGGTCACCTGTATAAAAGACTCCTGTCCACAGACTCAATGAATCAGTCTGACTCTAACCTCTACAACATGGGCAAGACCAAAGAGCTTTCTAAGGATGTCAGGGACAAGATCATAGACCTGCACAAGGCTGGAATGGGCTACAAAACCATAAGTAAGACGCTGGGTGAGAAGGAGACAACTGTTGGTGCAATAGTAAGAAAATGGAAGACATACAAAATGACTGTCAATCGACATCGATCTGGGGCTCCATGCAAAATCTCACCTCGTGGGGTATCCTTGATCCTGAGGAAGGTGAGAGCTCAGCCGAAAACTACACGGGGGGAACTTGTTAATGTTCTCAAGGCAGCTGGGACCACAGTCACCAAGAAAACCATTGGTAACACATTACCCCGTAATGGATTAAAATCCTGCAGTGCCCGCAAGGTCCCCCTGCTCAAGAAGGCACATGTACAGGCCCGTCTGAAGTTTGCAAATGAACATCTGGATGATTCTGAGAGTGATTGGGAGAAGGTGCTGTGGGCAGATGAGACTAAAATTGAGCTCTTTGGCATTAACTCAACTCGCCGTGTTTGGAGGAAGAGAAATGCTGCCTATGACCCAAAGTACACCGTCCCCACTGTCAAGCATGGAGGTGGAAACATTATGTTTTGGGGGTGTTTCTCTGCTAAGGGCACAGGACTACTTCACCGCATCAATGGGAGAATGGATGGAGCCATGTACCGTCAAATCCTGAGTGACAACCTCCTTCCCTCCACCAGGACATTAAAAATGACTCGTGGCTGGGTCTTCCAGCACGACAATTACCCGAAACATACAGCCAAGGCAACAAAGGAGTGGCTCAAAAAGATGCACATTAAGGTAATGGAGTGGCCTAGCCAGTCTCCAGACCTTAATCCCATCGAAAACTTATGGAGGGAGCTGAAGATCCGAGTTGCCAAGCGACAGCCTCGAAATCTTAATGATTTACAGATGATCTGCAAAGAGGAGTGGGCCAAAATTCCATCTAACATGTGTGCAAACCTCATCATCAACTACACAAAACGTCTGACTGCTGTGCTTGCCAACAAGGGTTTTGCCACCAAGTATTAAGTCTTGTTTGCCAAAGGGATCAAATACTTATTTCTCTGTGCACAATGCAAATACATATATATAATTTTGACAATGTGATTTTTTTTATTTTTTTTTATATAATCTATCTCTCACTGGTAAAATTAACCTAGCCTAAAAATTCTAGACTGTTCATGTCTTTGACAGTGGTCAAACTTACAAAATCAGCAAGGGATCAAATACTTATTTCCTTCACTGTATGTGTGTGTATGTATGTGTGTATATATATATGTGTGTGTATGTATGTGTATATATGTATGTGTCTGTATGTGTGTGTATGTATGTGTATATGTATGTGTGTGTGTATGTATGTGTATATATGTATGTGTATATATATATATATATATATGTATGTGTGTGTATGTATGTGTATATATGTATGTGTATATGGATGTGTATATATGTATGTGTGTGTATGTATGTATGTGTATATATGTATGTGTATATATGTATGTGTATATATGTATGTGTGTGTATGTATGTATGTATGTGTGTGTATGTGTGTGTATATATGTATGTGTGTGTATGGATGTGTGTATGTATGTGTATATATGTATGTGTATATATGTATATGTGTATATATATGTGTGTATGTGTATATATGTATGTGTATATATGTATATGTGTATATATGTGTGTGTATGTATGTGTATATATGTATGTGTATATATGTATGTGTGTGTATATATGTATGTGTATGTATGTATATAACACGCACACACACACACATAAATAACGGGTAAATCTATTTTCAAAAATGACAAAATTGTTTATTTTTAAATTTTTTTTGTGATTTTTCTGCTCATAATAAAATTGTGAAACATGGAATTAATTAAACTAATCTAGAAAATGAAAGCCTCATAAGTCTTGTAAAAATCAAAGTTAAAATAGTTGTGATATTCAAAGCGGTTGCAAAGTTATTATCGTCTAAAGAAGTGCAAATCAGAAACTGAAAATGTGACCTGGACGCAGGGGCATCAATGACCCCTGGTCATGAAAGGGTTAATTATGTACCGAAAATACAATTGAAAAAATCTACAATCAATATATATATATACCGTATTTTTCGGACTATAAGGCGCAGTTTTTAGCAAGAATAAATCTTGCTAACAAGTCCCTGCGTGTTATGGTCGGCAGTGCCGGGCCCCCTGACCGCTCCTTACTTAACCCCTTCCCGACCCGTGATGTGCCAGCACATCATCAGGCGGGGGAGGGGATGATGTATGGAGCGGGCTCACACGCTGAGCCTGCTCCATACACTGCAGGTGTCAGCTTCTGACACGCTGCACTACCGGCTAGGAACAGAGATGGCGATGTTTAACTAGTTAAATACTGCGGTCAATAGCGACCGCGGCATTTATATTGGTTTTCCTACGAAGGACATTTATGACATATCCACAGGTGTAATATCTCTAGAACGGGGCCCCCTAAGCCCCATTCCATCTTACCCGGCTCCGCGGTCTTCCGGCCACTTCACTTTCTGGTTACATGTTCTGAGCTACGCAGTTTCCGCAACTCCCATAGAACTGAATAGTAGTTACGGCTACAGAGTAGCACGCTACGCTGCTTCTATAACTGACATTCACTACTATGGGAGTTCCGGAAACAGCGTAGCTCAGCGAGTTACGCTGTTTCCGTAACTCATCCATGTATTGCAGTGTATTGTACCAGCGATCTAATGATCACTGGTTCAAGTCCCCTAGGGGAACTAATAAAATGTGTGTAAAAAAAAAAACATTTCCCATTATTCCCCAAGAACAATGTAAAAATAATAACAAAATTGGTATCGCTGCATCGGTAAAAGTCCGGAACTATTACAACATAGCATTATTTGACTCACACAGTGAACGGTGTAACAATGTTTTATTTAAAACCCCTGACTGTCGGTATTCTTCTACCATATTACGTTATAAATGGCCGCTCTGTTGTAACGGTTCACTGGGATACGCTTGTTGTGATGTCATCTAGAATGTGGGCAGATTCTATTTCTCTGAGCGTGACGTCCTCTAGAGAATCTGAGCGTGATGTCATGTGAAGGGCGGGGCCTGTGATCTGCATGTGTTCCGTTTGCACATAATGGCCCTCAGGTTGTGACATCATCAAGTTTATAAATTGGGGTCACACATTGACCGCGGTGTCAGTTTCTCTTGCTGGCTCTCGTCATGGACGTGTCTCATATGAAGAGGAGGAGGATGGTGATGTTTCCAATGATGAGTGTTGTAGAGAAGATGGAGGTTGGCGGACGCCAATTTCCGGAGGACGTGGAGATGGAGGAGGAGGATGAGAAGATGGAGGCTGGCGGACGCCAGTTTCCAGAGGACGTGGAGATGGAGGAGGAGGATGAGAAGATGGAGGTTGGCGGACGCCAGTTTCCAGAGGACGTGGAGATGGAGGATGGGAAGATGGAGGTTGGCGGACGCCAATTTCCAGCTCCTGATGTGGAGATGGACGACCTTTCGGGGGCTACGGTTAACATCAGGGCCTCCAACCCCCGAAAGAGAAAGTGGCCATTTTAGTAACATCTGCCACTTGGGGCCCATTTACCATCAGGGCCCCCAACCCCCGGGAGAGATAGCGGCCATCTTATTTCCATCTGCCGCTCGGGGCCCATTTACCATCTTTAGGTGAGGTAAGTGCCGTCCACTGATGATCTTCTCACCTCACGACTCTTCTACAGCCGCCTGGACACTGAATTTCTGATTTGTTTTGCAGTTGTCACCCCAACATCGTGGCCTTTACCACCTAAACCATCTGAAATTCCCATCAAGACTCATCCAGTGATGAGCAGACGCGAGATCCGGTAAGTCTGACGTCTTCCGCTCGTCTTCATCTTCTCCTTGTGGTGAAGGTTTTGTGAATTTTTTTGCTTATTTGTATTTTTTCCTTTTCTAGGATCCGACTTTGAAAAATATGAAAAAAGTTTTCGGTTTCTTCTGATCCAGGATCGAGCTGTGTAAGGGTGGACTGGCGGCCATATCCACGGGTGAAGAAGGACCCTCCCCCTCTTCATCTCACCGATCATCGCATGTTAAAGGGCCGGAGCCACAGAAAACCGCACAGAAATTCTACCAGATTCTATAATAAACAGATTTATTTTTACCATTTTTAGTGTTTTCATTTCTAGATTGGGGAATTTATCCAGGGAACCTGTGTTCTATGGGGGTCCGAAGGTTATAGGTGTAATACTCTGCAGAATATATCACTCTGTATCTGTCAGGAGGTGGAGAGGACAGAGCAATGTTCTGCAGATATCTAGAGAGGTCAGTGGTGTAATAATCTGCAGAATATATCACTATGTATCTGTCAGTAGAGGACAGAGCAATGTTCTGCAGATCTGTAGAGGTCAGTGGTGTAATAATCTGCAGAATATATCACTATGTATCTGTCAGTAGAGGACAGAGCAATGTTCTGCAGATCTGTAGAGAGGTCAGTGGTGTAATAATCTGCAGAATATATCACTCTGTATCTGTCAGTAGAGGACAGAGCAATGTTCTGCAGATATCTAGAGAGGTCAGTGGTGTAATAATCTGCAGAATATATCACCATATATCTGTCATGTGATACAGGAGCAATGTTCTGCAGATCTGTAGAGAGGTCAGTGGTGTAATACTCTGCAGAATATATCACTCTGTATCTGTCAGTAGAGGACAGAGCAATGTTCTGCAGATCTGTAGAGAGGTCAGTGGTGTAATAATCTGCAGAATATATCACTCTGTATCTGTCAGTAGAGGACAGAGCAATGTTCTGCAGATATCTAGAGAGGTCAGTGGTGTAATAATCTGCAGAATATATCACCATATATCTGTCATGTGATACAGGAGCAATGTTCTGCAGATCTGTAGAGAGGTCAGTGGTGTAATAATCTGCAGAATATATCACTCTGTATCTGTCAGTAGAGGACAGAGCAATGTTCTGCAGATCTCTAGACAGGTCAGTGGTGTAATAATCTGCAGAATATATCACTCTGTATCTGTCAGGAGGTGGAGAGGACAGAGCAATGTTCTGCAGATCTGTAGAGGTCAGTGGTGTAATAATCTGCAGAATATATCACTCTGTATCTGTCAGTAGAGGACAGAGCAATGTTCTGCAGATCTCTAGAGAGGTCAGTGGTGTAATAATCTGCAGAATATATCACTCTGTATCTGTCAGTAGAGGACAGAGCAATGTTCTGCAGATCTGTAGAGAGGTCAGTGGTGTAATAATCTGCAGAATATATCACTCTGTATCTGTCAGTAGAGGACAGAGCAATGTTCTGCAGATCTGTAGAGGTCAGTGGTAATAATCTGCAGAATATATCACTCTGTATCTGTCAGTAGAGGACAGAGCAATGTTCTGCAGATCTGTAGAGAGGTCAGTGGTGTAATAATCTGCAGAATATATCACTCTGTATCTGTCAGTAGAGGACAGAGCAATGTTCTGCAGATCTGTAGAGAGGTCAGTGGTGTAATAATCTGCAGAATATATCACTATGTATCTGTCAGTAGAGGACAGAGCAATGTTCTGCAGATCTGTAGAGAGGTCAGTGGTGGTAATAATCTGCAGAATATATCACTCTGTATCTGTCAGTAGAGGACAGAGCAATGTTCTGCAGATCTCTAGACAGGTCAGTGGTGTAATAATCTGCAGAATATATCACTCTGTATCTGTCAGGAGGTGGAGAGGACAGAGCAATGTTCTGCAGGTCTGTAGAGAGGTCAGTGGTGTAATAATCTGCAGAATATATCACTCTGTATCTGTCAGTAGAGGACAGAGCAATGTTCTGCAGATCTGTAGAGAGGTCAGTGGTAATAATCTGCAGAATATATCACTCTGTATCTGTCAGTAGAGGACAGAGCAATGTTCTGCAGATCTCTAGACAGGTCAGTGGTGTAATAATCTGCAGAATATATCACTATGTATCTGTCAGGAGGTGGAGAGGACAGAGCAATGTTCTGCAGATCTGTAGAGAGGTCAGTGGTGTAATAATCTGCAGAATATATCACTCTGTATCTGTCATGTGATACAGGAGCAATGTTCTGCAGATCTGTAGACAGGTCAGTGGTGTAATAATCTGTAGAATATATCACTATGTATCTGTCAGTAGAGGACAGAGCAATGTTCTGCAGATCTGTAGAGAGGTCAGTGGTGTAATAATCTGCAGAATATATCACTCTGTATCTGTCAGTAGAGGACAGAGCAATGTTCTGCAGATCTGTAGAGAGGTCAGTGGTGTAATAATCTGCAGAATATATCACTATGTATCTGTCAGTAGAGGACAGAGCAATGTTCTGCAGATCTGTAGAGAGGTCAGTGGTGTAATAATCTGCAGAATATATCACTCTGTATCTGTCAGTAGAGGACAGAGCAATGTTCTGCAGATCTGTAGAGAGGACAGTGTTGTAATAATCTGCAGAATATATCACTATGTATCTGTCAGTAGAGGACAGAGCAATGTTCTGCAGATCTGTAGAGAGGTCAGTGGTGTAATAATCTGCAGAATATATCACTATGTATCTGTCAGGAGGTGGAGAGGACAGAGCAATGTTCTGCAGATCTCTAGAGAGGTCAGTGGTGTAATAATCTGCAGAATATATCACTCTGTATCTGTCAGTAGAGGACAGAGCAATGTTCTGCAGATATCTAGAGAGGTCAGTGGTGTAATAATCTGCAGAATATATCACCATATATCTGTCATGTGATACAGGAGCAATGTTCTGCAGATCTGTAGAGAGGTCAGTGGTGTAATAATCTGCAGAATATATCACTATGTATCTGTCAGTAGAGGACAGAGCAATGTTCTTCAGATCTGTAGAGAGGTCAGTGGTGTAATAATCTGCAGAATATATCACTCTGTATCTGTCAGTAGAGGACAGAGCAATGTTCTGCAGATATCTAGAGAGGTCAGTGGTGTAATAATCTGCAGAATATAACACTCTGTATCTGTCAGGAGGTAGAGGAGCGATGTTCTGCAGATCTGTAGAGAGGTCAGTGGTGTAATAATCTGCAGAATATATCACTATGTATCTGTCAGTAGAGGACAGAGCAATGTTCTGCAGATCTCTAGAGAGGTCAGTGGTGTAATAATCTGCAGAATATATCACTCTGTATCTGTCAGTAGAGGACAGAGCAATGTTCTGCAGATATCTAGAGAGGTCAGTGGTGTAATAATCTGCAGAATATATCACTATGTATGTCAGTAGAGGACAGAGCAATGTTCTGCAGATCTGTAGAGAGGTCAGTGGTGTAATAATCTGCAGAATATATCACTCTGTATCTGTCAGTAGAGGACAGAGCAATGTTCTGCAGATCTGTAGAGAGGTCAGTGGTGTAATAATCTGCAGAATATATCACTCTGTATCTGTCAGGAGGTGGAGAGGACAGAGCAATGTTCTGCAGATCTGTAGAGAGGTCAGTGGTGTAATAATCTGCAGAATATATCACTCTGTATCTGTCAGTAGAGGACAGAGCAATGTTCTGCAGATCTCTAGAGAGGTCAGTGGTGTAATACTCTGCAGAATATATCACTATATATCTGTCAGGAGGTGGAGAGGACAGAGCAATGTTCTGCAGATCTGTAGACAGGTCAGTGGTGTAATAATCTGCAGAATATATCACTATGTATCTGTCAGTAGAGGACAGAGCAATGTTCTGCAGATCTGTAGAGAGGTCAGTGGTGTAATAATCTGCAGAATATATCACTCTGTATCTGTCAGTAGAGGACAGAGCAATGTTCTGCAGATCTGTAGAGAGGTCAGTGGTGTAATAATCTGCAGAATATATCAATCTGTATCTGTCAGGAGGTGGAGAGGACAGAGCAATGTTCTGCAGATCTGTAGAGAGGTCAGTGGTGTAATAATCTGCAGAATATATCACTCTGTATCTGTCAGTAGAGGACAGAGCAATGTTCTGCAGATCTGTAGAGAAGTCAGTGGTGTAATAATCTGCAGAATATATCACTCTGTATCTGTCAGGAGGTGGAGAGGACAGAGCAATGTTCTGCAGATATCTAGAGAGGACAGTGGTGTAATAATCTGCAGAATATATCACTATGTATCTGTCAGTAGAGGACAGAGCAATGTTCTGCAGATCTGTAGAGGTCAGTGGTGTAATAATCTGCAGAATATATCACTATGTATCTGTCAGTAGAGGACAGAGCAATGTTCTGCAGATCTGTAGAGAGGTCAGTGGTGTAATAATCTGCAGAATATATCACTCTGTATCTGTCAGTAGAGGACAGAGCAATGTTCTGCAGATATCTAGAGAGGTCAGTGGTGTAATAATCTGCAGAATATATCACCATATATCTGTCATGTGATACAGGAGCAATGTTCTGCAGATCTGTAGAGAGGTCAGTGGTGTAATACTCTGCAGAATATATCACTCTGTATCTGTCAGTAGAGGACAGAGCAATGTTCTGCAGATCTGTAGAGAGGTCAGTGGTGTAATAATCTGCAGAATATATCACTCTGTATCTGTCAGTAGAGGACAGAGCAATGTTCTGCAGATATCTAGAGAGGTCAGTGGTGTAATAATCTGCAGAATATATCACTCTGTATCTGTCAGGAGGTGGAGAGGACAGAGCAATGTTCTGCAGATCTGTAGAGAGGTCAGTGGTGTAATAATCTGCAGAATATATCACTCTATCTGTCAGTAGAGGACAGAGCAATGTTCTGCAGATCTGTAGAGAGGTCAGTGGTGTAATACTCTGCAGAATATATCACTATATATCTGTCAGGAGGTGGAGAGGACAGAGCAATGTTCTGCAGATCTGTAGACAGGTCAGTGGTGTAATAATCTGCAGAATATATCACTATGTATCTGTCAGTAGAGGACAGAGCAATGTTCTGCAGATCTCTAGAGAGGTCAGTGGTGTAATAATCTGCAGAATATATCACTCTGTATCTGTCAGGAGGTGGAGAGGACAGAGCAATGTTCTGCAGATCTCTAGAGAGGTCAGTGGTGTAATAATCTGCAGAATATATCACTCTGTATCTGTCAGGAGGTGGAGAGGACAGAGCAATGTTCTGCAGATCTGTAGACAGGTCAGTGGTGTAATAATCTGCAGAATATATCACTATGTATCTGTCAGTAGAGGACAGAGCAATGTTCTGCAGATCTCTAGAGAGGTCAGTGGTGTAATAATCTGCAGAATATATCACTCTGTATCTGTCAGGAGGTGGAGAGGACAGAGCAATGTTCTGCAGATCTGTAGACAGGTCAGTGGTGTAATAATCTGCAGAATATATCACTATGTATCTGTCAGTAGAGGACAGAGCAATGTTCTGCAGATCTGTAGAGAGGTCAGTGGTGTAATAATCTGCAGAATATATCACTCTGTATCTGTCAGTAGAGGACAGAGCAATGTTCTGCAGATATCTAGAGAGGTCAGTGGTGTAATAATCTGCAGAATATATCACTCTGTATCTGTCAGTAGAGGACAGAGCAATGTTCTGCAGATCTGTAGAGAGGTCAGTGGTGTAATAATCTGCAGAATATATCACTCTGTATCTGTCAGGAGGTGGAGAGGACAGAGCAATGTTCTGCAGATCTGTAGAGAGGTCAGTGGTAATAATCTGCAGAATATATCACTATGTATCTGTCAGGAGGTGGAGAGGACAGAGCAATGTTCTGCAGATCTGTAGAGAGGTCAGTGGTGTAATAATCTGCAGAATATATCACTCTGTATCTGTCAGTAGAGGACAGAGCAATGTTCTGCAGATCTGTAGAGAGGTCAGTGGTGTAATAATCTGCAGAATATATCACTATGTATCTGTCAGGAGGTGGAGAGGACAGAGCAATGTTCTGCAGATCTGTAGAGAGGTCAGTGGTGTAATAATCTGCAGAATATATCACTCTGTATCTATCAGGAGGTAGAGGAGCAATGTTCTGCAGATCTGTAGAGAGGTCAGTGGTGTAATAATCTGCAGAATATATCACTATGTATCTGTCAGTAGAGGACAGAGCAATGTTCTGCAGATCTGTAGAGAGGTCAGTGGTGTAATAATCTGCAGAATATATCACTCTGTATCTGTCAGTAGAGGACAGAGCAATGTTCTGCAGATCTCTAGACAGGTCAGTGGTGTAATAATCTGCAGAATATATCACTATGTATCTGTCAGGAGGTGGAGAGGACAGAGCAATGTTCTGCAGATCTGTAGAGAGGTCAGTGGTGTAATAATCTGCAGAATATATCACTCTGTATCTGTCATGTGATACAGGAGCAATGTTCTGCAGATCTGTAGACAGGTCAGTGGTGTAATAATCTGCAGAATATATCACTATGTATCTGTCAGTAGAGGACAGAGCAATGTCCTGCAGATCTGTAGAGAGGTCAGTGGTGTAATAATCTGCAGAATATATCACTATGTATCTGTCAGTAGAGGACAGAGCAATGTTCTGCAGATCTCTAGAGAGGTCAGTGGTGTAATAATCTGCAGAATATATCACTATGTATCTGTCAGGAGGTGGAGAGGACAGAGCAATGTTCTGCAGATCTGTAGAGAGGTCAGTGGTGTAATAATCTGCAGAATATATCACTCTGTATCTGTCAGTAGAGGACAGAGCAATGTTCTGCAGATCTGTAGAGAGGTCAGTGGTGTAATAATCTGCAGAATATATCACTATGTATCTGTCAGTAGAGGACAGAGCAATGTTCTGCAGATCTGTAGAGAGGACAGTGTTGTAATAATCTGCAGAATATATCACTATGTATCTGTCAGTAGAGGACAGAGCAATGTTCTGCAGATCTGTAGAGAGGTCAGTGGTGTAATAATCTGCAGAATATATCACTATGTATCTGTCAGTAGAGGACAGAGCAATGTTCTGCAGATCTGTAGAGAGGTCAGTGGTGTAATAATCTGCAGAATATATCACTCTGTATCTGTCAGGAGGTGAAGAGGACAGAGCAATGTTCTGCAGATCTGTATAGAGGTCAGTGGTGTAATAATCTGCAGAATACATCACTATGTATCTGTCAGGAGGTGGGGAGGACAGAGCAATGTTCTGCAGATCTGTAGAGAGGTCAGTGGTGTAATAATCTGCAGAATATATCACTATGTATCTGTCAGTAGAGGACAGAGCAATGTTCTGCAGATCTGTAGAGAGGTCAGTGGTGTAATAATCTGCAGAATATATCACTCTGTATCTGTCAGGAGGTGGAGAGGACAGAGCAATGTTCTGCAGATATCTAGAGAGGTCAGTGGTGTAATAATCTGCAGAATATATCACTCTGTATCTGTCAGTAGAGGACAGAGCAATGTTCTGCAGATCTGTAGAGAGGTCAGTGGTGTAATACTCTGCAGAATATATCACTATATATCTGTCAGGAGGTGGAGAGGACAGAGCAATGTTCTGCAGATCTGTAGACAGGTCAGTGGTGTAATAATCTGCAGAATATATCACTATGTATCTGTCAGTAGAGAACAGAGCAATGTTCTGCAGATCTCTAGGGAGGTCAGTGGTGTAATAATCTGCAGAATATATCACTATGTATCTGTCAGTAGAGGACAGAGCAATGTTCTGCAGATATCTAGAGAGGTCAGTGGTGTAATAATCTGCAGAATATATCACTATGTATCTGTCAGTAGAGGACAGAGCAATGTTCTGCAGATCTGTAGAGAGGTCAGTGGTGTAATAATCTGCAGAATATATCACTCTGTATCTGTCAGTAGAGGACAGAGCAATGTTCTGCAGATCTGTAGACAGGTCAGTGGTGTAATAATCTGCAGAATATATCACTCTGTATCTGTCAGTAGAGGACAGAGCAATGTTCTGCAGATCTGTAGAGAGGTCAGTGGTGTAATAATCTGCAGAATATATCAATCTGTATCTGTCAGGAGGTGGAGAGGACAGAGCAATGTTCTGCAGATCTGTAGAGAGGTCAGTGGTAATAATCTGCAGAATATATCACTCTGTATCTGTCAGTAGAGGACAGAGCAATGTTCTGCAGATCTGTAGAGAGGTCAGTGGTGTAATAATCTGCAGAATATATCACTCTGTATCTGTCAGTAGAGGACAGAGCAATGTTCTGCAGATCTGTAGAGAGGTCAGTGGTGTAATAATCTGCAGAATATATCACTATGTATCTGTCAGTAGAGGACAGAGCAATGTTCTGCAGATCTGTAGAGAGGACAGTGTTGTAATAATCTGCAGAATATATCACTATGTATCTGTCAGTAGAGGACAGAGCAATGTTCTGCAGATCTGTAGACAGGTCAGTGGTGTAATAATCTGCAGAATATATCACTATGTATCTCTCAGGAGGTGTAGAGGACAGAGCAATGTTCTGCAGATCTGTAGAGAGGTCAGTGGTGTAATAATCTGCAGAATATATCACTCTGTATCTGTCAGGAGGTGGAGAGGACAGAGCAATGTTCTGCAGATCTGTAGAGAGGTCAGTGGTGTAATAATCTGCAGAATATATCACTGATGTACATATATCCTGATGTACTCCTCACAGATTACATATACCCTGATGTACTCCTCACATATTACATATACCCTGATGTACTCCTCACATATTACATTTACCCTGATGTACGCCGCACAGATTACATATACCCTGATGTACTCCTCACAGATTACATATACCCTGATGTACTCCTCACAGATTACATATACCCTGATGTACTCCTCACATATTACATATACCCTGATGTACTCCTCACAGATTACATATATCCTGATGTACTCCTCACATATTACATATACCCTGATGTACTCCTCACAGATTACATATACCCTGATGTACTCCTCACATCTTACATATACCCTGATGTACTCCTCACAGATTACATATACCCTGATGTTCTCCGCACAGATTACATATACCCTGATGTACTCCTCACATATTACATATATCCTGATGTACTCCTCACATATTACATATACCCTGATGTACTCCACACAGATTACATATACCCTGATGTACTCCTCACAGATTACATATACCCTGATGTACTCCTCACATATTACATATACCCTGATGTACTCCTCACATATTACATATATCCTGATGTACTCCTCACATATTACATATACCCTGATGTACTCCTCACATATTACATATATCCTGATGTACTCCGCACAGATTACATATACCCTGATGTACTCCTCACAGATTACATATACCCTGATGTACTCCTCACATATTACATATATCCTGATGTACTCCTCACATATTACATATATCCTGATGTACTCCTCACATATTACATATACCCTGATGTACTCCTCACAGATTACATATACCCTAATGTACTCCTCACATCTTACATATACCCTGATGTACTCCTCACAGATTACATATACCCTGATGTTCTCCGCACAGATTACATATACCCTGATGTACTCCTCACATATTACATATATCCTGATGTACTCCTCACAGATTACATATACCCTGATGTACTCCTCACAGATTACATATACCCTGATGTACTCCTCACAGATTACATATACCCTGATGTACTCCTCACAGATTACATATACCCTGATGTACTCCTCACATCTTACATATACCCTGATGTACTCCTCACAGATTACATATATCCTGATGTACTCCTCACATATTACATATATCCTGATGTACTCCTCACATATTACATATACCCTGATGTACTCCTCACAGATTACATATACCCTAATGTACTCCTCACATCTTACATATACCCTGATGTACTCCTCACAGATTACATATACCCTGATGTTCTCCGCACAGATTACATATACCCTGATGTACTCCTCACATATTACATATATCCTGATGTACTCCTCACATATTACATATACCCTGATGTACTCCTCACATCTTACATATACCCTGATGTACTCCTCACAGATTACATATACCCTGATGTACTCCTCACAGATTACATATACCCTGATGTACTCCTCACAGACTACATATACCCTGATGTACTCCTCACATATTACATATAACCTTATGTACTCCTCACATATTACATATACCCTGATGTACTCCTCACATATTACATATACCCTGATGTACTCTGCACAGCTTGCATATACCCTGATGTACTCCTCACATATTACATATACCCTGATGTACTCCTCACATATTACATATACCCTGATGTACTCCTCACATATTACATATACCCTGATGTACTCCTCACATATTACATATATCCTGATGTACTCCTCGCATATTACATATACCGTGATGTACTCCTCACAGATTACATATACCCTGATGTACTCCTCACATATTACATATATCCTGATGTACTCCTCACATATTACATATACCCTGATGTACTCCTCACATATTACATATACCGTGATGTACTCCTCACAGATTACATATACCCTGATGTACTCCTCACATATTACATATGTCCTGATGTACTCCTCACATATTACATATACCCTGATGTACTCCTCACAGATTACATATACCCTGATGTACTCCTCACATATTACATATACCCTGATGTACCCCGCACAGATTACATATACCCTGATGTACTCCTCACATATTACATATACCCTGATGTACTCCTCACAGATTACATATAACCTGATGTACTCCTCACAGATTACATATACCCTGATGTACTCCTCACATATTACATATACCCTGATGTACTCCTCACAGATTACATATAACCTGATGTACTCCTCACATATTACATATACCCTGATGTACCCCGCACAGATTACATATACCCTGATGTACTCCTCACATATTACATATACCCTGATGTACTCCTCACAGATTACATATAACCTGATGTACTCCTCACAGATTACATATACCCTGATGTACTCCTCACATATTACATATACCCTGATGTACTCCTCACAGATTACATATAACCTGATGTACTCCTCACATATTACATATACCCTGATGTACTCCTCACAGATTACATATACCCTGATGTACTCCGCCCAATTTACATATACCCTGATGTACTCCTCACATATTACATATACCCTGATGTACTCCTCACATCTTACATATACCCTGATGTACTCCTCACAGATTACATATATCCTGATGTACTCCTCACAGATTACATATACCCTGATGTACTCCTCACAGATTACATATACCCTGATGTACTCCTCACATATTACATATACCCTGATGTACTCCTCACATCTTACATATACCCTGATGTACTCCTCACATATTACATATACCCTGATGTACTCCTCACATCTTACATATACCCTGATGTACTCCTCACATATTACATATACCCTGATGTACTCCTCACATCTTACATATACCCTGATGTACTCCTCACAGATTACATATATCCTGATGTACTCCTCACAGATTACATATACCCTGATGTACTCCTCACAGATTACATATACCCTGATGTACTCCTCACATATTACATATACCCTGATGTACTCCTCACAGATTACATATACCCTGATGTACTCCTCACATATTACATTTACCCTGATGTACGCCGCACAGATTACATATACCCTGATGTACTCCTCACAGATTACATATACCCTGATGTACTCCTCACAGATTACATATACCCTGATGTACTCCTCACATATTACATATACCCTGATGTACTCCTCACAGATTACATATACCCTGATGTACTCCTCACATCTTACATATACCCTGATGTACTCCTCACATATTACATATACCCTGATGTACTCCTCACATCTTACATATACCCTGATGTACTCCTCACATATTACATATACCCTGATGTACTCCGCACATATTACATATACCCTGATGTACTCCTCACAGATTACATATACCCTGATGTTCTCCGCACATATTACATATACCCTGATGTACTCCTCACAGATTACATATACCCTGATGTACTCCTCACATATTACATATACCCTGATGTACTCCTCACATATTACACATACCCTGATGTACTCTTCACAGATTACATATACCCTGATGTACTCCTCACATATTACATATAACCTTATGTACTCCTCACATATTACATATTCCCTGATGTACTCCTCACAGATTACATATACCCTGATGTACTCCTCACAGTTTACATATACCCTGATGTACTCCTCACAGATTACATATATCCTGATGTACTCCTCACATATTACATATAACCTTATGTACTCCTCATATATTACATATTCCCTGATGTACTCCTCACAGATTACATATACCCTGATGTACTCCTCACATCTTACATATACCCTGATGTACTCCTCACATATTACATATACCCTGATGTACTCCTCACATCTTACATATACCCTGATGTACTCCTCACATATTACATATACCCTGATGTACTCCTCACATCTTACATATACCCTGATGTACTCCTCACAGATTACATATATCCTGATGTACTCCTCACAGATTACATATACCCTGATGTACTCCTCACAGATTACATATACCCTGATGTACTCCTCACATATTACATATACCCTGATGTACTCCTCACATCTTACATATACCCTGATGTACTCCTCACATATTACATATACCCTGATGTACTCCTCACATCTTACATATACCCTGATGTACTCCTCACATATTACATATACCCTGATGTACTCCTCACATCTTACATATACCCTGATGTACTCCTCACAGATTACATATATCCTGATGTACTCCTCACAGATTACATATACCCTGATGTACTCCTCACAGATTACATATACCCTGATGTACTCCTCACATATTACATATACCCTGATGTACTCCTCACAGATTACATATACCCTGATGTACTCCTCACATATTACATTTACCCTGATGTACGCCGCACAGATTACATATACCCTGATGTACTCCTCACAGATTACATATACCCTGATGTACTCCTCACAGATTACATATACCCTGATGTACTCCTCACATCTTACATATACCCTGATGTACTCCTCACAGATTACATATACCCTGATGTACTCCTCACAGATTACATATACCCTGATGTACTCCTCACATATTACATATACCCTGATGTACTCCTCACATCTTACATATACCCTGATGTACTCCTCACATATTACATATACCCTGATGTACTCCGCACATATTACATATACCCTGATGTACTCCTCACAGATTACATATACCCTGATGTTCTCCGCACATATTACATATACCCTGATGTACTCCTCACAGATTACATATACCCTGATGTACTCCTCACATATTACATATACCCTGATGTACTCCTCACATATTACACATACCCTGATGTACTCTTCACAGATTACATATACCCTGATGTACTCCTCACATATTACACATACCCTGATGTACTCTTCACAGATTACATATTCCCTGATGTACTCCTCACAGATTACATATACCCTGATGTACTCCTCACAGTTTACATATACCCTGATGTACTCCTCACAGATTACATATATCCTGATGTACTCCTCACATATTACATATAACCTTATGTACTCCTCACATATTACATATTCCCTGATGTACTCCTCACAGATTACATATACCCTGATGTACTCTTCACAGATTACATATATCCTGATGTACTCCTCACAGATTATATATATCCTGATGTACTCCTCACAGATTACATATATCCTGATGTTTCCTCACACATTACATATACCCTGATGTACTCCTCACAGATTACATATATCCTGATGTACTCCTCACATATTACATATACCCTGATGTACTCCTCACAGATTACATATACCCTGATGTACTCCTCATCTTACATATACCCTGATGTACTCCTCATCTTACATATACCCTGATATACTCCTCACAGATTACATATATCCTGATGTACTCCTCACAGATTACATATATCCTGATGTACTCCTCACAGATTACATATACCCTGATGTACTCTTCACTGTGTAATAAAAATGGTTGCAATTCCTAAACGTTTCACAGGATATTTTTGTTCAACCCCTTGAATTAAACCTGAAAGTCTACAGTTCAATTGCATCTCAATTGTTTCATTTCAAATCCAATGTGGTGGCATATAGAGCCCAAATTATGAGGATTGTGTCACTGGCCAAATAATTCTGGACCTAACTGTATGTCATCTGGGCCAAGGTAAAATCAGTTCTTCTCATTTGTCCATCTAAAAGGATCAGAAAACATGGTTGCAGACTTCCTCAGATGGAAACATCCAGATTTGAGTATCTGAGGATCTAGTATATGCCCATGCACAGCCACTTCTCCAATAATTCTCCACCATGATGCAGCAGTCGACTCATCAGGCAGGTCAGGGGACCCCTATTTTCCACATAGGTGCGGGTACCACCTCCATCTACCAGCAATTTATGGCACATCCTGCGTTGGAAATACTCCTTTATTCTGCTCTATTCGCACATTGCAGCTTCCTGCTTCCCTATGATTATGAGGCGTGATGGCACCATGTCTTGTCTCCAAGGAAGCCAATCTTCACCATGTGATGTGACATCATTGCTTTGTAAACAGAGACAGACAGACAACCCTTTTTAGGTACATTGATGAAACCTAATTCAACAAACACGGAGAATAAAACAAGCACTTTATTAAAAAAAAAAAATTCTAACAACACGTTACACATAAGGTTTAGTGTAAAATGATGGGAGATCATTGCGGCTGTGTCAGAATAGGAACGGTAGTTCATGTAAAAACCTGCTCTGTGGATGGTAACACAACTACAAAGTTTTTTCAAGTGTAAGGTAAAACACTAATGTCGTTTTGGGCTTACTCACAATCATTATCATACCCTTCAAAAGTACACGTGTACGGAGCCTGAAATCTCCGACTTCAGTCACGTAAGGACACCCCATGTAATCTTTTTTTCTTTACATATTTTGACATGTGCATCAATATTTAATGTTCATTCATACAGTATAAAAAGATTTAAAAAAATACCTCACAGATATGCCACTTCCTTCTATGGCTCAATTACCTGGTTCTGCCCCTTTATAAGGCCTCATTCACACTGTATTTTGGCTACCATTTGGCATCAGTATTTGTAAGCCAAAACTGGGGACGGAACTTAAGCAGAGAAAAGTATAATGGAAAGATTTGCATGTCTTCCATGCTTTGGACCTAGTACTAGTTATGCCTTACAAATACTGATGCAAAATACTAACCAAAATATGCAAATGTAAATGAGGCTTTACGGTTTAGTAGTCTCTTATATGGGAGATTTTGTTTCCTACTCTTTCATGGGGAGCATGCAAAACTAGTTTTCACCCCCCCCCCCCCCCAGCATCTTGCTAACATTTAGAACTAGGCATTCACTTGGCAATTCAAGAATCCTCCATTTCTTTTTTTTTTTTTTGGCCATTCCTTGGTGGGTTTACTTGTATTGCCATGATCCAAAGCCTACTTTAAAGGGTAACTAAACGTTCAACAAACTTCTGACATGTCATAAGTTTTGATTGGGGGGTCCGAGCACTTAGACCCCCACCAATCGCTAAAATGAAGTGGCAGAAGCGCTCGTGTGAGCGCTCAGCCGCTGCATTTCTGTTCCTCTTTTTCCGGAAAACAATGTATCTGAGTACGGGCTCAATAGAAAGTCTATGAGCTCGTACTCCGATACATCAGCTTTCCGGAAAAAGCCAAACAGAAACGAAGCAGCTGAGCGCTCACACGAGCACTTCTGCCGCTTCGTTTTAAAGATTGGTAGGGGTCTCCATGCTCGGACCCCTACCAATAAAAACTTATGACATGTCATTATGACATGTTATAGGATAAGTATCTGCATTTGACCGGATACGTGGTTCAACAGTGTTCACTAAGCTCGATCTGCGAGGCGCTTACAATCTCATCCGCATCAAGCCTGGCGATGAATGGAAGATGGCCTTTAACACCAGGAATGGCCATTACGAGTACTTAGTCATGCCCTTCGGCCTGAGTAATGCACCCGCAGTGTTCCAGAGTTTAATAAATAAGATTTTCTGTGACATGCTGTACCACTTCATTGTCCTTTATCTGGACGACATCTTGATCTTTTCCCGTTCACTTTCGGATCACCGCAACCACGTTTGCCATGTCCTAACCCAACTGAGAGACAATCCGCTTTATTGTAAACTGGAGAAGTGTCTCTTCGAGCAATCCTCTGTTCCATTTCTGGGATACATTTAGTCGGGCACCAGACTCAAGATGGATCCAGTCAAGGTAGAGGCTATTCAAGACTGGCCGCAACCCAGTAGGCTAAAGGCCGTTCAGAGGTTGGCCAACTATTACCGGCGATTTATTCAGGGATTCTCCTCCTTGATAGCCCCGATTGCAGCCCTCACCCGTAAGTCGGCCGATCCCAAACTGTGGACTCCAGAGGCCAATCAAGGATTAAATCAGTTGACAGCAGAGTTCCTCTCTGCTCCAATCCTCAACCAGCCTGATTTGTCTCTTCCCTTCTTCCTGGAAGTGGATGCCTCCTCCTTCGCTGTGGGAGGTGTTCTGTCCCAACGGCAGGTCTCGGAAAGAATGCACTCCTGTGGGTTCTTTTCCAGAAGTTTCTCTCCCACGGAGAAGAATTATGGGATCGGGAACAAAGAACTCCTAGCCATCAAGCTTGTTTTAGAGGAATGGAGGCACCTACTGGAAGGAGCCTCACATCCTGTTACGAATTATACCGATCATAAGCATCTCCTGTACCTACACTCTAATCGACATCTGAACCCTCGTCAAGCCAGATGGTCGTGGTTATTCTCACAGTTCAATCTACCCATCACTTATTGCGCAGGTTCCAAGAACGTCAATGGATGTACATTATGAGCCGGAGTTTATAGTTGACCCCAAAAGGATTGTCCTGGCAGCTACATCAGGGATGCTGCCAAATCCTCCTCCTGGTAATGCCATGGTGCCTTCTAAGCCCAGACTTTTCTCTTGGGCCCGCAGTTCCCAATTCATGACGCCTAACTATAGGACAGCCCATATATGCCTCTCTCTGAGCACCAACAGGTGCCAGAGTATCAGGTCATTTCTACCTAGCTCCAGCATTGTACTATACCTGATCTAACTTCCTGTGTTACGACTCTGCTTGTATCTCTGACCTCTGCATCTGTACCTGTGATCCTGACCACGCTATTATATCCTGATCATGAGCTGCATCTGTGGTAACATCTGCACGATTCAAGGCTACTTCTTTTAAGGCACCCAATTTGCAGATTCCCCGCAGAGAAGTCCAAACAGCCTTGCGTCGGTCCCTGATGAAAACCGGGGGGTCTGTTAGTATCGACGCCTCGGTGCTTTTAAGCGCTACTAGAAGCTGACAAAATGGAATCCCATCCTCCCAGCCAGGTTCGTGGCACTCTGCCAATGTAGAATTCATAGTGGATTCTAGGATGAGGAGCTGCCCAGGTCCTGATACGGTTTAGCAGTCCCAAACCATAAAAAGTTGTATGTTATTTTGTTATTTTTCTGGTGAAATGCGGTCTATAATTTATGCCAAACATGTCTTCTGATACAGGGGACAAATACATTTTTGATTCTTCTTTCCATAGCAGACAGTTGCATGCTTTTTTCCAAGGGGTTCATGAGCAAACTTCACTCTTTCCCTGATGTTTTTTTCTGGATAGCTAAGGTTTTCTTTTGGCACACCCACATGTAGTTTTGATTTTTGCAATTGTAGACATCAAGAGTGGCAAAATCTTCATGTAGATCTTTAAAGAAATTATGGGGTTCTCAGAAACTTATTTCAGCATCTTGTGTTCTGCTCTCAGGCTGATCTTACGGAGACAGACTGGCCTGGACCAATTGGCAGTTGTCTGAAATCTCCACATGTAGATGGTTTTCTGGACAGTGGAATGATTGACATCTAATATTTTGGCCATCTTCCCGTTCCTGAATTATAGACATCCATAACCTTTCTGAAGGCCTCAGAGCATTCTGGCATGGTGATACCACACATTTCAATAACAAAGGGCAAACCAAATGTCAAAGGTTTAAATGAGACACATTCCTCCTAGATCCTCTCTAAGGCTGGAATCACACTTGCAGCTTTTTTAGCCAAATCCAAGAGTGTATTAAAAAGACATGTAAAATATAAATGAAGGAATGAGTCAAACTCCAGGTCACAAATAGCAGTGTTTCAGAAATGTCTGCTGCTGTCCCATTTATTTGAATGGGGCTTTCTAGTATCCATGTGCATGCTGCAGAAACAACCCTGTATGGAATGGTTTTCAGTTTCACAAATTTCTGCTACAAATCTTTCCCAGAAGTGAATCTTACCTGAGGGTAAGAACAAATGAAATCGCCAGCCGCAACATTACTTACATAAGTGACGAATGTGTACACGATGTAGCAGGTAAATACTGTGGTATTACCAGAAAAATCATGTATCCATTCGCCACCGCATATGTGCGTGATTTCGTGCTCCACACCTGATTCTAATTGTAGGTGTTTAAGGTAGTGATAATACACTTCTGATATTTACAAAAAAAATAAAAAATCTTTTGCATTTTTTTTTTCTAACTGCAAAGTTAATTTGTTAGTGTTTTTTTGTTAAATTCCATCACCTATATCTTGTTATACTGTTTTAATGAAAGTCAAATATAAAAATGTCCATTTATTTTAAAAACAAAAACTCACATTGTCCTTACTGTCACTCTGGATTCTCCTGAACATCAAAACGACTTTTCCACTGTGTGACTTCTCTGATGAGCCCCAAGTTTGCCTATACTATTAAAACATTTCCCACATTCTGAACATGAACATGGCTTTTCCCCATGTGACTTCTCTCATGTTTAACAAGACGTGATTTATCTATAAAACATTTCCTGCATTCTGAACATGAATACGATTTCTCTCCTGTGTGAATTCTCTCATGAATAACAAGACTTGATTTATCTGTATAACATTTCCCACATTCTGAACATGAATAAGGCTTCTCTCCTGTGTGAGTTCTCTGATGATCCCTAAGTTTGTCTTTAGTAGCAAAACATTTTCCACATTCTGAACATGAATGTGGCTTCTCTCCTGTGTGAATTCTTCCATGTCTAACAAGACTTGAACTATCTTTAAAACATTTCCCACATTCTGAACATGAATATGGCTTCTCTCCTGTGTGAATTCTCACATGTTTAGCAAGACTTGATTTTTGTGTAAAACATTTCCCACATTCTGAACATGAGTATGGCTTCTCCCCTGTGTGAATTCTCTCATGTCTAACAAGATCTGATATTTGTGAAAAACATTTCTCACATAGTGGACATGAATACGGCTCCTCTCCTGTGTGACTTCTCCCATGTAAAACAAGATGTGATTTATCTGTAAAAATTTTCCCACATTCTGAACATGAATACAGCTTACCTCCCGCGTTAATTCTTCTGTTTGTAAAATGACGAGAACATTTTGTGAACGGTTTACAACATTGAAACCTTTTACCCACTCTTTGACCTGTACTTGTTGCAACTATCTGTGGTTGGTCAGGAGAAGATTCCTCATGATTAGTGGAATTATGTAACAGATCTGTACTTTGAAGTCCTGGCTGTACATTAAGGGTAATGAGGTTTTCTCCTGAAGACTGCTGCATGATCTCTTCATCTTCTACTTTATAATTAATCGATAACATGAAGTTTCCCTCAGAATTCGTACTGGGAATTTCTGTAAGGATTAAAAATGTATTGTGTGATTTTGTTACAAAACACAAAAGTTGACACAAAGTTGACACATGTATGACGTTCATATTAGGCTGGAAACACACATGCATTCTTTTGAGCCAAAGCCAGAAGTGGATCAAGCAGGAGGGAGAAGTTTAAGCAAAGACCTTTGAATCAATACCTGGCTTCAGTTAAAAAATCTGCCTCAAAAGCTATATGTGTTGTGATGATGCATTTTGTGTGGTTTATTGTGAGCCCTCAGGGATGCATTTTGTAATCAGGTACCACAGGTCGCGCAGCCATAAGACATAAAGTGTCCTCATTGTCCAGTCCCCACAGGGGATCATCAGGAGGCACCACCATCACTCAGCTAGTGTGCAGAGCAGCAAACCCAGCAGATCCAATTACCTCCCCGACCTGTGTTCTCATCCTTGCTGTGGCAGACAATAGTTGGACAATACACATAATAGTACAAAAGACCACAACTCACATACAGACAGTAGAAATACAAACTAAAGTCATTATAACAAATGATGGTGACTAGAAACTGCCAAGATGTTCCTCCCCCTGAGGGGTATATAAGGGCTTGACGTGGGGAAGAGAGGGATCTCCTGGATGTAGACTTTAATGAGAGCTGAAGCTGAGGCCAGCGCTCTGAGGAGTTTCCTGTATTTACCTGATATTGTGGACTGTGTGCTGTCCCTGCGTGGAGGGCGACCTGGTCTGTCAGCATTGGATACAATAAATCCTGTTGGAGTTGCCCTGTCTTCACTGGCTCTGTTGATCGTATATTAACCTAACGAACCCCATGACAACTGGTGTCAGAAGCGGGATCAACAGAGCGCAGCCCCATGGAGAACCACCCAGCGAATGAGTTCCGTAACTGGACCGTCCTTAGTCTCCAAGAACGAGCCCGAGAACTTGGACTGAACTACCAGTGACTATCTAAAAAGCCATTAATTGATCTACTGGTGAGTGCTAGCCAGATCACCTCCTCCCAGGTGGCTAATGGACATGCTCCAGAGACAGGGGCTCTTACCACTAAGAGCCAATGGTTGGTGTGGTAAGAGGAGGAAATGGCAGATCTGGGACCAGTCGTTACTCCGGAGTATCAGTTGGAAGCTGCTCGCATGGCAAAAAACAGAGACAAGCTGCAATGGAGGCTGAAAGAGGCTAGAATATTACCTGGGGTGAGAACCAGAGAATCCAGGAACCTTTACGGGTCATCCAGAAGTACTTCAAGACATTTTATGAGGTAACTGGGGATGTGGAAGGGTTTTTCTAGGACTTTGAACATCAGAGCGCCCTGCTGGATGTACCCACCTCTGATTGGATGCGTTTTATAGTGGGGCTCCTTGAAGGTGGAGCCGCAGAAGCATACCGGACCCTAGACGCACAGTGGAACCGGGACTAAAACATTGTGAAACAAACTATTTTGTATTACTATGTAGTCATGCCAGACTCACATCGGGCCCAATTCTGAGACCTTCCCTGTACTACTGGAGGATCTTTTAGGATGTATGCCCATAAAATGTCCCAGGCGTGTCGGAGATGGCTGGAAGTGGATTCACTGTGGAAGATATTCTGCATGGGTTCCAGTTTTAAGCCAAGTGCCCCCAGGAAATACGGAAATGGTTCCGGGAATGTGAGCCATCAACATTGAATAGAGCTGCAGCCCTGGCTGATGAGGCACTAACCATCAAACCTCAGTGGAGGAGTCTGCTGGACAATAAACCTCAGCCGAACCCAGCCCCCCGGGCACCTCCTGTCATATATGCCCCTCAACCCATCCGCAGGCCGATGACAACCAGGCCAAACAATCCGGGGACCCCACAATTCTGACCACGATATGGAAGGTTCTCAGAAAGGAAATGTTATAGGTGGGGTCAGCCGGGCCCTTTACAGTCCAGGTGCCCCTCAAGAAATCGAAGGGAGCTCCGATCTTTTCCCCCTCGCCCTCGGCATCTTGTGCACTCCATCCTGCCTGAGGAAGAGTTACCACCACCCCCACCAGAGTGGACTGCTGAACCCTGAACCATGGAGACACCCTCTGGCATGTATAGCATTCAACCCCTTACGCAAAGTTACACAGAGCAAAGGCAGCGCCATCTGCAGGATGACACTGGGGCATTCCTGACCATTGCTGACCCCCGTGTTGTTCGGTCAGAGGCAATCGATCAAGGCCCAGGAATACCCATCGAACTTGTAGGGTGTACTCACAAATATATCCAGAAGGCTGCTGTACATTTGAATTATGGTTACGGGGAAAGACTCTGGATTGGTGTTATGGGGGGACTCCTTGTGGATGTTCTCCTTGGGAATGACATTGGGGAATTACAGTGCCATTTTGTGGGAGCCGTCACCCGACACCAAGCTGCCCAAGCACAGAGAGTTTCGGAATTGACTGTGGAGCAGCCTCCAGGACCCCCAACCGAACTGGTAAGAGCTGCATCAACTGATTCTACATTGGGGGACTTTTGGGACCGAGAAGAGTTTAGGCAAGAAATAGAAGATGATCCGACCTTGGCAGCTATTAAACTAAGGGCAGAAACTGGGCAGGAGGGAAAGAATGGGGATAGGATCACCAGAGATAAGGGATTGTATTATCGTTTAGTAGAGGCCCGGGGTGGGATTATCCCTGAAGTGACTACCAAGCAACTCATTGTCCCTCAAAAGTATAGGCTGCAACTACTCCAACTGGCTCATGACATCCCCTTATTTAGACATAAAGGTAGGAAACGGACAGAGAAAAGACTCACCCACAACTTTTACTGGCCTGGCATTTCGCAATCGATAGTTCAATACTGCCGTACCTGTGATTTGTGCCAATGGATGCGACATCCAGGCGCCCGTCACAAGGTACCCATGCAACCCCTGCCAATCATTGAGGAGCCATTTCAGCTTTTAGCTGTAGATATAATAGGAACTCTAGTGCACCCCAGCAGAACAGGGAAACAGTATATCCTGACGGTGGTGGATTATGCCACCGGTATCCTGAGGCCGTGGCTCTGTCCAGCATTACAGCCATAAAGGTAGCAGAGGCTCTTGTTACCGTCTTCACCCGAGTAGGATTTCCCAGTGAAATACTATCAGATCAAGGGATCCAGTTCACGTCAGACTTGGTCCAGTTCCTGCGGCGTCCGAGCCATTCGCACCACCCCATACCACCCCGAACCAATGGACTGTGTGACCATTTTAATGGAACCCTAAAAATTTGCTACGTGCCTTTGCAGACACTGAACGGGACTGGGAGCAATACCTGCCACATCTCCTGTTTGCCTACCCAAGAGTCAACCGGATTTTCCCCTTTCGAACTGCTCTATGGTCGAAGGGTCCGTGGGGTCCTCACCCTTCTAAAGGAATACTGGGAGATATCACCGACACTGGAGTACCTGTCATTCCTTATGTTCTGGAATTTCGAGAACGCCTTACCCGACTAGTGACCTTGGCTAAAGAACGCCTGCAAGGGGCCCAGTATAGCCAGAAGACCTGGTATGATCGGAAAGCAAGGACCCGTGAATTTATTGAAGGGCAACAAGTGCTCATGATTATCGCTGCCCCTGCCAACAAGCTTCAAGCAACATGGGATGGCCCTTACCGAGTTATCCGAAAATGTAATGACACTAATTACGTCATTGCCATGAACCCTAGTGGCCGGCGACAAGAGACTGTCCACATCAACATGCTGAAAGATTACCACGACCGGTCCCTACCTGTTTTGGCCATTTGCTATCCCCCTAGTGATAAGGAAGGAGACAACTCCCTCCCGGACTTTCTACATCTGGCTCGAGCTGGGGGTACTCTGGACCAAGTGCCCCTGGGACCCCATCTGTTGAATATCCAAAAGGGTGATATTCTCGGCTTGCTGGGTCCGAGGGCTTCCGTGTTTTCCTCAGCGCCGGACGGACAACACTCACCACCATGTGGAAACTCCAGGACAACGCCCAATCCAGCAGGCCCGCTACCGAGTTCCTGAGGCCGTTCGGGACATGATCAAGAATGAACTGGCGGACATGAAACAACTTGGGATTATTAGGCCATCTCAGAGCCCCTGGGCCTCCCCTCTGATACTGGTGCCCAAAAAGGATGGCACAACGCGATTCTGCGTAGATTACCTGAGCCTAAATGATGCCATCAAATGTGACGAGTACCCTATGCCCCAGATTGATGATCTGTTGGATCGGCTGGCCAGTGTTTAATTTGTAACTACATAAGACTTGAGCAAGGGGTACTGGCAGATACCCCTAAAAGAGGACACCCGGAAGCGATCTGCATTTATTACCCCCTTTGGACTCTTGAGTTCCTGGGAATGCCCTTTGGGGTGAAAAATGCCCCAGCAACCTTCCAAAGATCGGTAGACCGGCTGTTAGAACAATGTCAGGACTTTGCCTGTGCATACTTGGATGATATTGCCATTTTCAGCACATCATGGGAGGAACATCTTAAACACTTAGGGTATGTTCACACGTAGTCAACAAAAACGTCTGAAAATCCAGAGCTGTTTTCAAGGGAAAACAGACCCTGCTTTTCAGACGTTTTTTTACCAACTCGCATTTTTCGCGGCGTTTTCACGCCGTTTTCGCGCCGTTTTTTACGTCCGTTTTTGGAGCTGTTTTCATTGGAGTCTATGAGAAAACAGCTCCAAAAACGTCCAAAGAAGTGTCCTGCACTTCTTTTGACGAGGCTGTATTTTTACGCGTCGTCGTTTGACAGCTGTCAAACGACGACGCGTAAATAACAGGTCGTCTGCACAGTACGTCGGCAAACCCATTCAAATGAATGGGCAGATGTTTGCCGACGTATTTGAGATGTATTTCCAGACGTAAAACGAGGCAAAATACGCCTCGTATACGTCTGAAATTTGGCCGTGTGAACATACCCTTAGGCATAGTGTTAGACCATATTCTTGCAGCAGGACTGACAATTCGTCCTGATAAATGCCAGTTGGGTATGGCTGAGGTGCAATATCTGGGGCACAGAGTAGGAGGGGGAACCTAAGACCTGAGCCTGCCAAGGTGGAAGCCATTAGCAACTGGCCTACCTCTAAAAATAAGAAACAAGTACTGGCCTTTTTGAGGACCGCCAGTTACTACCGAAAATGAGTTTCCGATTTCAGTTCCCTGGCAAAGCCGCTAAATGACCTGACCCGCAAAAACATGCCTAGTATGGTGAAGTGGACACCTGCCTGTGAGGAAGCCTTTATAGCATTAAAGACGGCTCTCACCACTGCCCCTGTCTTGGCCGCACCAGACTACAAGCACAGGTTCCTTGTGCAGACAGATGCATCCACCTACGGTATTGGAGCAGTTCTTAGCCAGATAAACGCGGCTGGGCTTGAACATCCAGTTGCTTTCATCAGTCGTAAACTACTAGATCGGGAAGTTGCCTGTGCCACTATTGAAAGACAGTGCCCTGCCATCGTATGGGCTCTCAAAATTACAGCCATACCTTTATGACAGAGACTTTACAATTGTAACGGATCACAATCCCCTCACATGGCTGAACCGAGGGTCAGGGGACAATGGACGATTACTGCGGTGGAGCCTGTCCTTACAACCTTACAGCTTCTCCATCCAATACAAACGGGGAAGCCAACACCAAAATGCTGATGGACTGTCCCTACAAGAAGAGCCATAGACCGCCCCCCCCCCCCCGTGCTGATCGAGGAACCCGGCAACTGTTGGGAATTATTTTGCGGTCATACAATGAACTATCAAAAGTAGATCAGTGTGCACTACGAAAAAAACACCCCGATCACCTAATTATATATATACATACGTATATATATATATATATATATATATATATATATATATATATATATATATATACATATATATATACAAACGAGGAAATAGACGCAGCACTCCAAAAGTAGTTGCAAAGATAGTGGTTTATTCACCCATGTACAGAAATAGCTATGTTTCAGTCCTCTCAGCAGGACCTTTGTCAAGCTTGACAAAGGTCCTGCTGAGAGGACTGAAACGTAGCTATTTCTGTACATGGGTGAATAAACCACTATCTTTGCAACTACTTTTGGAGTGCTGCGTCTATTTCCTCGTTTGTGTATCCAATTCAGGACCGTGTGGATGACGGTCAAGGACGCATAGCACCGTGATACTTGAACTCTCTGAAGTGCAACTTTTTTCTACCTAATATATATATATATATATATATATATATATATATATATATATATATATATATATATAATAGATTAAGGTTAGGATTTAGGGCTGTAATAGCAGTACTATCTGTAAGGCTAGATCAGGGCTTCATTAGGGTTAGGGCTTTATTTTATTTTTACGTCTGTTATAAAAAACAAAAACGAAACAAGCAAAACAAAAAAAAAAGAAAAAAAAAAGTTTTAAGCTGGGTACCCACAGGGGCGGATACGCTACGTAAAAATCACGCAGCGTGTCCAACCTAGAACCCGCAGTATATTTCGTCCCAAAATCGCACTACATTGTGGTGCAGTTTTTCTAATGCAATATTCGCTGCGGAAAAAAGCCGTTCATACTTACACCCTCCCTCCTCTGATGTCCGCTCCAGCCTCCCTGGATGACATTGCAAGAACTGTGATGCTGCAGCCTGTGATTGGCTGCAGGGGTCATATGGGACGCAACGTCATCCCAGGAGGAAGGAGGGCATTTTGGGTAAGTATGTTTTTGGTTTTTTTTCCGGAAGTGCGATCTTTACGATTACGCCGCAAAACTTGGCTTTCTGTTGCGGGTTTTGAATCCTCATTGAATTGAATGTGAATACTCGCAATGGAAAATCAACAATAACTCAGCATAATTTGACATGCTGCGGAATTAAATTCTGCACCGCAGGTAAATTTATTGACGTTTACACTGCAGGTTTTTTTCCGCAGCGTGGGCATGAGATTTGGTAAATCTCACCTACTTTGCTGCTACTGAAAATGCTGCGGAATTTCCGCTACGTGTAGGAACTCGGCCTTAGTGTTATTCTTAGGCTTACTTTAGGTTATATTAGGACGTATAGAGCTTGTGTATGTACCCACACATAATGTCTCAGAGAATGTACCGTGCGGAGCAAGCCTCACTATGCTTCGACAGTTCTGAGAGACCGACACCGCTTCAGAAGCGGAACCTTTTTCCGACAGTGGCGATTCCAATTCTACCACTGGACCCCATAGCCCTATGGTGGTAGATACAGCCGTCGCTGTCGAGGTGTCAAGTGCAGGGCCGAGTGTTGCAGTCCCTCCTGCAATGTGGGATCCCGCACTATAGTTTTCTCCCCAAGTACCCCAAATGGAAGCGACTCCAGGAATTAATGTCGATGTTGCAAATATTACAGCCTATGACTTTTTTTATTTATACGTATGTGATACAGTCCTACAATTAATTGTCCAGCAGACTAATCTTTATGCTATTTAATTTGTTCTGCAAAAGTCTGCATCTATGTACTTAAGAATGTGGAATGGCACAAGTGTCCCAGAAATTAAAATATTTTTAGGCATTACTCTCAATTTGGGTTTGGTTAAAAAAACAAAAACATCTGTCCGGTCCTACTGGACTTCTAGTGCTGTCCACGCTATCCCTGTATTTGTAGCAGTGATGTCCAGAAACCGCTATGAAGCCCTAATGCGGTTCATGTATTTTACCAAAAATTCCCAAGTCCCCCCAAGAAGTGACCCAGGCTGTGATTGGCTTAATAAATTAATGCCATTAATCGCCCTTCTAAGGGATTTATCTGTAGATGAATCACTTATGAGCTTTAAAGGCCGTATTTCTTTTTGTCAATTCATCCCCTCCAAACGAGCCAGATATGGGGTAAAAATGAAACAAATTTATTGGGGGTGTAGATCTTTCAGACCAGGTGCTTCAACCTTACCCGGTGAAGAAAAAATAAGGCCTAGTACAAAAAGGTGCCAATCTCCTTAATTCAGATTACTACGTATAACAGTTTTGTTCTTTTTAAAAAGGCCTAAGTAACGCTCACTTTTTTTCAGTACCAGGAGCAGGAGTTTTGATTCCACTATACCTGCGAGTCTGAATATGTGCGCAGACTTTCAGAGCGCCACTTTTTACACCCCGTCCCTTTCACCGAGACCCAAAAATATCTCCAAAAAAGGTGCCGGGTATGTAGTAAGCAGGGAAGGAGTAGGGATACCCGCTTTTACTCCCCATGTGTCTATCAAAACCAGGCCTTTGAAACTACCCCTCTTTCAAAACCTATCACACAGATTACAATTACTAATATTAACACAAAAAAAAAAAAGGGGGTGTGGGTCTTTTTAGGGAGTCGATTTATTTATATTTTCTTTTTAGTTTGTGGGATTTCCAAGTAGGGAGGATTTCTTTTGGGAAAGGTCATAGAGCATATTTTTTCAGACCGTGAAACTAATTTTACTCTTTATGATTTTATTTATTTGTGGGTGATCAAGTCCTGGAATTACATTTTCCAGTACAAAATCCCACTGCTATCAATTACAGATAATGGACCCCCAATGTCCCTGAACTAAATTTTTTTGGGGGAATTACATTATTAACCCCTTAAGGACGCATTTTTGAAATCTGACATATTTCACTTTATGTGGTAATAACGTCGGAATGCTTAAACCTATCCAAGCGATTCTGAGATTGTTTTCTTGTGACACATTGGGCTTTATGTTAGTGGCAAAATTTGGACGATATATTCAGTGTTTATTGGTGAAAAATTGCAAAATGTAGAGAAAATTTATAAAAAATAGCATTTTTCAAAATATAAATGCATCTGCTTGTAAAACAGACAGTTATACCACCCAAAATAGTTACTAGCTCACATTTCCCATATGTCTACTTTAGATTGGCATAGTTTTTTGAACATTCTTTTATTTTTCTTGGACGTTACAAGGCTTAGAACATAAACAGCAATTTTTCATATTTTTAAGAAAATTTCAAAAGCCCTTTTTTAAGGTACCTGTTCAGTTCCGAAGTGGCTTTGAGAGGCCTATGTATTAGAAACCCCCATAAAACACCCCATTTTGAAAACTAGACCCATCAAAGTATTCAAAACAGCATTTAGAAAGTTTATTTAACCCTTCAGGCATTTCACAGAAATTCAAGAAAAGTAGAGGTGAAATTTGCAAATTTAATTTTTCTTGCTGAATTTCAATTGTATAAAAAAAAATTCTGTAACACAGAAGGTTTTACCAGAAAAACAATACTAAATATGTATTGTCCAGATTCTGCAGTTTTTAGAAATGTCCCACATGTGTCTCTAGTGCGCTCGTGGACTGAAACACAAGCCCCAGAAGCAAAGAAGCGCCTAGTGCATTTTGAGGCCTCTTTTTTATTAGAATATATTTTAGGCAGCATGCCAGGTTTGAAGAGGTGTTGAGGTGCCAAAACAGTAGGAATCCCCAAAAAGTGACCCCATTTCGGAAACTAAACCCCTCAAGGAATTCATTTGTGGTTGTTGTTACCATTTTGACCCCACAGTTTTTACACAGCACGTATTTGAATTGGGCTATGAAATTAAAAAAATGAAATTTTTTCCAATAAGATGTCATTTTTTATCAAAATTTCTTATTTTCACAGGTAACAAAATACCCCATTTTGTTGCCCAATTTGTCCTGAGTGCGGCAATACCCCATTTGTGGTGATAAATTGCCATTTGGGCCCATTGGAGGGCTCAGAAGGAAAGGAGAGCTATGTGTTTGTTGGAGTCCAGATTTTGCTGGATTGGTTTTCGGGTGCCATGTCGCATTTGCAGAGCCCCAGAGATATCAAAGCAATGAAAACCCACCAGAAGTGACCCCATTTCGGAAACTACACCCCTCAAGGAATTAATTTATGGTTGTTGTTACCATTTTGACCCCACAGTTTTTCCACAGCACGTATTTGAATTGGGCTGTGAAATGAAAAAAAAAAATACATTTTTTCCAATAAGATGTCATTTTTCATCAACATTTCTTATTTTCACAGGGAACAAAATACCCCATTTTGTTGCCCAATTTGTCCTGAGTGCAGCAATAACCCATTTGTGGTGATAAACTGCCGTTTGGGCCCATGGGTGGCCTCAGAAGGGAAGGAGCGCTGTGTGTTCTTTGGAGTGCAGATTTTGCTGGATTGGTTTTCGGGTGCCATGTCGCTTTTGCAGAGCCCCAGAGGTATCAAAGCAATGGAAACCCACCAGAAGTGACCCCATTTTGGAAACTACACCCCTCAAGGAATTAATTGATGGGTATTGTGACCATTAAGACCCCATAGTTTCTTCACAGAACTTATTTGAATTGGGCTGGGAATTTAAAAAAAAATATATATTTTCCAATAATATGTAGTTTTAGCTAAAAATTTCTTATTTTCACAAGAAATAAAACACTCCATTTTGTTGCCCAATTTGTCCTGAGTGCAGCAATACCCCATTTGTGGTGCTAAACTGCCGTTTGGGCCCATAGGGGGGCTTAGAAGGAAAGGAGCACTATTTGTTCTTTGGAGTCCAGATTTTGCTGGATTGGTTTTCGGGTGCCATGTCGCATTTGCAGAGCCCCAGAGATATCAAAGCAATGAAAACCCACCAGAAGTGACCCCATTTCGGAAACTACACCCCTCAAGGAATTAATTTATGGTTGTTGTTACCATTTTGACCCCACAGTTTTTACACAGCACGTATTTGAATTGGGCTGTGAAATGAAAAAAAAATACATTTTTTCCAATAAGATGTCATTTTTCATCAACATTTCTTATTTTCACAGGGAACAAAATACCCCATTTTGTTGCCCAATTTGTCCTGAGTGCAGCAATAACCCATTTGTGGTGATAAACTGCCGTTTGGGCCCATGGGTGGCCTCAGAAGGGAAGGAGCGCTGTGTGTTCTTTGGAGTGCAGATTTTGCTGGATTGGTTTTCGGGTGCAATGTCGCATTTGCAGAGCCCCAGAGGTATCAAAGCAATGGAAACCCACCAGAAGTGACCCCATTTCGGAAACTACACCCCTCAAGGAATTAATTGATGGGTAATGTGACCATTTAGACCCCATAGTTTCTTCACAGAACTTATTTGAATTGGGCTGGGAATTTAAAAAAAATATATATTTTCCAATAATATGTAGTTTTAGCTAAAAATTTCTTATTTTCACAAGAAATAAAACACTCCATTTTGTTGCCCAATTTGTCCTGAGTGCAGCAATACCCCATTTGTGGTGCTAAACTGCCGTTTGGGCCCATAGGGGGGCTTAGAAGGAAAGGAGCACTATTTGTTCTTTGGAGTTCAGATTTTGCTGGATTGGTTTTTGGGTGCCATGTCGCATTTGCAGAGCCCCAGAGGTATCAAAGCAATGGAAACCCACCAGAAGTGACCCCATTTTGGAAACTACCCCCTCAAGGAATTCATTTATTGGGGTTGTGACCATTTTGACCCCATAGTTTTTTCACATAACTTATTTGAATTGGGCTGGGAATTCAAACAAAATTTATTTTTTCCAATAATATGTAGTTTTGGCTGAAAATTTCTTATTTTCACAAGAAATAAAATACCCCATTTTGTTGCCCAATTTGTCCTGAGTGCGGCAATGCCCAATTTGTGGTGATAAACTGATGTTTGGGACCATGGGAGGGCTCAGAAGGAAAGGACCACCATTTGGCCTACTGGGGATTTTCTGGTGCGAAGTCATGTATGCAGAAGCCCCTGAGGTAACAGTACAGTTGAAACCTCCAAGAAGTGACCCCATTTTAAAAACTACACCCCTTAAGGCATTCATTTAGAGGTGTAGTGAGCATTTTGACCGGAGACATACACCCTATAAACTGTAATGTGTGTTCCCACGGGTATGGCAATACCCTACATGTGGCTGTTATCAGCTGCCTGGGCACGCAGCAGGGCTCAGAGGGGAAAGACGATGGGGGATAAGCTGTGCGGAGTGCATCAGGGTAAGTAAAACTGGGGTAGATTAAAAATCAAGGGATGTGTAATGACAAGGTAGGGAGACAGACAGGTGAGCCCTAATCTACCCGCCACTCAGTCCCTGCCTACTTGCAACGACCCGTCCTAAGCGACAGGGTACAACTGGGCGACGGTCCCTACGCTCAGTAAGTGCAAGACAGACAAAACAGACAGGGGTACACAGAAGATAGGGAAACGGGGCAGCTGCCCACGGAGACACCGTGAGCAACAAGAGTGGTGAACGAGCCGAGTCAAACAAGGAGTGAGCGAGGTACAAAACGCTGAGCAGGAGAGTTGTCAGAAAGCCAAGGTCAATAACAAGCAGAGGATCAGTAGTACAAGCAGCAGCAGCAGCAAGCCAGGAAACAAGCATAGAAGAATCACAGGCAAAGGAGGAACAGGAAAGGCAGCTATAAATAGACAGTGGGCGGGAACTAGCTCCGTCTGGCCAGGCTGTGATAGGCTCTCCCACTCCTAAGCCTGACATCCTGAGTGGTGGAAGATGGAGTCAGTCTCACAGACATAGGAGCAGGTGCAGACTGATTGCCCACGGGCGTCGACACAGAACCTGTGTCTGGCAAATCCTTTACAGGATGTATGATAAATTTTGAAGCACTCTTTCATATGGAGCCTTAGTTTTTCGGGACACGTGTCACATTGATATATTGTGTCCTTCCTTATCCCCCTCTTATAGCAGACTTTGTACCTCTTTTGACTTTTTCCTTTCTTGCCAGTTTGGGGAACTTCTCCTGGAAAGTGTTGCCCTGGTACGATGCGTGTGGCCATGCTTCCAGAAGTACTGGGTGCCCCCCCCCTTCTTGGTCCCTAAAAATTAGTTTCTTGATAACCACCTCTTGAAATTTCAGGAAAGTTCCCCTCTGGCCTGTACATCGACGTAGCACGTACACATTGTACAATGCCATCTGTATGATGTGCACGGCCAGCTTCTTATACCACACCGCATGGCGCTGTAGGGCTTCAGGGCTTGATCTAACAAGTCCACCCCTCCCATGTACCTACTGTAGTCCAGGATGCAGTCTGGTTTAGGGGTCTTTGTACTGGTACCTCGTACAGGTACATGGGTACTGGTGTGACATCTCTCTTGTCCTTGTACTTGACACACAATATGTTGCTGCTAGATTGTGCCCTGCTCTCACCCCCTCTGAGTGTTTGCCCAAGCAGAGTCTTAGGGAGGCCTCTCAGATTTCTTCTAGCGGTGCCGCATGACTTCTGGAAGCGTGGCAGTTGAAGAGAGTGACGCTGGTATAAAAATTATCCAGGTAGAGGTGGTAACCCTGGTCTAGCAGTGGGTGCACCAAATCCCACACAATTTTTGCATTAACTCCCAGTAAGGGGGGGGGGGAGGGCATTCTGGGGGCTGAATACTAGTGTCCTTCCCTTCATATATCCTAAATTTGTAGGTATACCCTGATGCACTCTCGCACCGCTTATACATTTTCACGCCATACCTTGCCCTCTTACCCAGCAGGTACTCGCGGAATTGAAGCCTCCCTTTAAAATGTACCAAGGACTCCTCAATAGAAATAAACGTCTCGGTGGTGTATGCTTGGGAAAACCGGACACTGAAACGGTCTAATAGGGGTCTCCGTTTATACAAACGGGCAAAACTGGGGTCATCTTGGAGTAGGCCATGCTCATCAGGAGAAGCAAATTATTGCCTCATTTTTTTTTTTTTTTAGGTTCCACTTCAGTTCTGAAGTTGCTTTGAGGGGCCCATATATTAGACACCCCTATGAAACACCCCATTTTAGAAACTAGACCCCTCAAAGTATTCACAATAGCATTTAGAAAGTTTATGAACCCTTTAGGTGTTTCACAGGAATTTAGAGCAAAGTAGAGGTGAAATTTACATATTTATTTTTGTCAGAAAATCCTTTTTATACAATTTTTTTTCTAGAACACAAAAGGTTTTACCAGAGAAACGCAACTCAAAATGTATTGCCCAGATTCTGCAGTTTTGAGAAATATCCCACATGTGGCTCTAGTGCGGTAATGGACTGAAGCACTGGCCTCAGAAGCAAAGGAAGACCTAGTGGATTTTGAGGCCTCCTTTTTATTAGGCACCATGTCCGGTTTGTGGTGCCAAAACAGTGGAAACCCCCCAAAAGTGACCCCATTTTGGAAACTAGACCCCTTGAGGAATTCATTGCAGTTTTCATGGGGTGCATGCGGCTGTTTGATCAGTTTTTATTCTATTTTTTTTACAGCGTTCACCGTGCGCTATAAATGACACATTGACTTTATTCTGCGGGGCGATACGATTACGGTGACACCAGATGTTTATAGGTTTTTTGATGTCTTATGGCGTTTGCACAATAAAATACGTTTTGGAAAAAACCATTCCCTTTTTGTGTTACCTTATTCTAAGAGCCAGAACTTTTTTATTTTTCCATCAAGAAAGCCGTGCGAGGACTTATTTTTTGCGTAACGAACTGTAGTTTCGATCAGGACCATTTTTCGGTACATGCGACTTTTTGATCTCTTTTTATTCCATTTTTTGGGATGTGAAGTGACCAAACAATTGTGATTGTGGTACGGTCTATTATTATTTTCTTTTACGGCGTTCACCGCGCGGGATAAATAACTAAATAATTTTGTAGTTCAGGCCGTTACGGACGCGGCGATACCAATTATGTATAGTTTATTTGTTTGTTTATATATTTTTATTAATAATAAAGGACTGATAAGGGAAAAAGGGGGATTTTTACTTTTAATACTTTTAAAACTTTTATTTTCTTATTTTTACACATCTTTTTTTTACTTTATTACTTTGTCCCACTAGGGGACTTGAGGGCAGGAGGCCCTGATCGCTATTCTAATACACTGCACTACATGCGTAGTGCAGTGTATTGGAGCGGTCAGCTACTCACTGACAGCAAGAATAGTGGGTCCTGACTTCGTCAGGACCCACTAGGCTTCCGTCGATGGCATAGCCGGACGCCATTATTTGGTGTCCGGTTGCCATAGTTACAATCGCCAGCCGCTATCGTGTAGCAGGCCGGCGATTGTAGCTTAACCCCTAAAAAGCCGCGATCGCTATTGAATGTGGCTTTCGGTCCCCGCTGTAGGAGCTGTGACAGCTGCTGTACGAGACAGCAGCTGTTACAACTCCTGTATGTGTCGGGAGGACGGCCAAACTCCCGTGACGTACTATTAGGTCATGGAGCGCGAACGATACAGCTACCATGACCTAATAGTACGTCCAGGAGCGGGAAAAGGTTAATGAGGTTTGTTAAAGAGGATCTGTCAACACATTATAAGTGTCCTATCTCCTATATAAGTAAAGAGACTCTGTCACCACATTATAAGTGTCCTATCTCCTATATAAGTAAAGAGACCATGTCACCATATTATAAGTGTCCTATCTCCTATATAAGTAAAGAGACTCTGTCACCACATTATAAGTGCCATATCTCCTATATAAGTAAAGAGACTCTGTCACCACATTATAAGTGCCATATCTCCTATATAAGTAAAGAGGCTCTGTCACCACATTATAAGTGCCCTATCTCCTATATAAGTAAAGAGACTCTGTCACCACATTATAAGTGTCCTATCTCCTATATAAGTAAAGAGACTCTGTCACCACATTATAAGTGCCCTATCTCCTATATAAGTAAAGAGGCTCTGTCACCACATTATAAGTGTCCTATCTCCTATATAAGTAAAGAGACTCTGTCACCACATTATAAGTGTCCTATCTCCTATATAAGTAAAGAGGCTCTGTCACCACATTATAAGTGTCCTATCTCCTATATAAGTAAAGAGGCTCTGTCACCACATTATAAGTGCCCTAACTCCTATATAAGTAAAGAGGCTCTGTCTCCACATTATAAGTGCCCTATCTCCTATATAAGTAAAGAGACTCTGTCACCACATTATAAGTGTCCTATCTCCTATATAAGTAAAGAGGCTCTGTCACCACATTATAAGTGTCCTATCTCCTATATAAGTAAAGAGGCTCTGTCACCACATTATAAGTGTCCTATCTCCTATATAAGTAAAGAGACTGTCACCACATTATAAGTGCCCTATCTCCTATATAAGTAAAGAGGCTCTGTCACCACATTATAAGTGCCCTATCTCCTATATAAGTAAAGAGGCTCTGACACCACATTATAAGTGCCCTATCTCCTATATAAGTAAAGAGGCTGTCACCACATTATAAGTGTCCTATCTCCTATATAAGTAAAGAGACTGTCACCACATTATAAGTGTCCTATCTCCTATATAAGTAAAGAGGCTCTGTCACCACATTATAAGTGTCCTATCTCCTATATAAGTAAAGAGGCTGTCACCACATTATAAGTGTCCTATCTCCTATATAAGTAAAGAGGCTCTGTCACCACATTATAAGTGTCCTATCTCCTATATAAGTAAAGAGGCTCTGTCACCACATTATAAGTGTCCTATCTCCTATATAAGTAAAGAGACTGTCACCACATTATAAGTGCCCTATCTCCTATATAAGTAAAGAGACTCTGTCACCACATTATAAGTGCCCTATCTCCTATATAAGTAAAGAGGCTCTGTCACCACATTATAAGTGCCCTATCTCCTATATAAGTAAAGAGGCTCTGTCACCACATTATAAGTGTCCTATCTCCTATATAAGTAAAGAGACTGTCACCACATTATAAGTGCCCTATCTCCTATATAAGTAAAGAGACTCTGTCACCACATTATAAGTGTCCTATCTCCTATATAAGTAAAGAGGCTCTGTCACCACATTATAAGTGCCCTATCTCCTATATAAGTAAAGAGACTCTGTCACCACATTATAAGTGTCCTATCTCCTATATAAGTAAAGAGACTCTGTCACCACATTATAAGTGCCCTATCTCCTATATAAGTAAAGAGACTCTGTCACCACATTATAAGTGCCCTATCTCCTATATAAGTAAAGAGACTCTGTCACCACATTATAAGTGCCCTATCTCCTATATAAGTAAAGAGACTCTGTCACCACATTATAAGTGTCCTATCTCCTATATAAGTAAAGAGGCTAAAGAGGCTCTGTCTCCACATTATAAGTGCCCTATCTCCTATATAAGTAAAGAGACTCTGTCACCACATTATAAGTGCCCTATCTCCTATATAAGTAAAGAGGCTCTGTCACCACATTATAAGTGTCCTATCTCCTATATAAGTAAAGAGGCTCTGTCACCACATTATAAGTGCCCTAACTCCTATATAAGTAAAGAGGCTCTGTTACCACATTATAAGTGCCCTATCTTCTATATAAGTAAAGAGGCTCTGTCACCACATTATAAGTGCCCTATCTCCTATATAAGTAAAGAGACTCTGTCACCACATTATAAGTGCCCTATCTCCTATATAAGTAAAGAGACTCTGTCACCACATTATAAGTGCCCTATCTCCTATATAAGTAAAGAGGCTCTGTCACCACATTATAAGTGTCCTATCTCCTATATAAGTAAAGAGGCTAAAGAGGCTCTGTCACCACATTATAAGTGTCCTATCTCCTATATAAGTAAAGAGGCTCTGTCACCACATTATAAGTGTCCTATCTCCTATATAAGTAAAGAGACTCTGTCACCACATTATAAGTGTCCTATCTCCTATATAAGTAAAGAGGCTAAAGAGACTCTGTCACGGCATTATAAGTGTCCTATCTCCTATATAAGTAAAGAGGCTCTGTCACCACATTATAAGTGTCCTATCTCCTATATAAGTAAAGAGACTCTGTCACCACATTATAAGTGCCCTATCTCCTATATAAGTAAAGAGACTCTGTCACCACATTATAAGTGCCCTATCTCCTATATAAGTAAAGAGGCTGTCACCACATTATAAGTGTCCTATCTCCTATATAAGTAAAGAGACTCTGTCACCACATTATAAGTGCCCTATCTCCTATAAGTAAAGAGACTCTGTCACCACATTATAAGTGTCCTATCTCCTATATAAGTAAAGAGGCTCTGTCACCACATTATAAGTGCCCTATCTCCTATATAAGTAAAGAGGCTGTCACCACATTATAAGTGTCCTATCTCCTATATAAGTAAAGAGACTCTGTCACCACATTATAAGTGCCCTATCTCCTATATAAGTAAAGAGGCTCTGTCACCACATTATAAGTGCCCTATCTCCTATATAAGTAAAGAGGCTCTGTCACCACATTATAAGTGCCCTATCTCCTATATAAGTAAAGAGGCTCTGTCACCACATTATAAGTGCCCTAATTCCTATATAAGTAAAGAGGCTCTGTCACCACATTATAAGTGTCCTATCTCCTATATAAGTAAAGAGGCTCTGTCACCACATTATAAGTGCCCTATCTCCCATATAAGTAAAGAGACTCTGTCACCACATTATAAGTGCCCTATCTCCTATATAAGTAAAGAGGCTCTGTCACCACATTATAAGTGCCCTATCTCCTATATAAGTAAAGAGGCTCTGTCACCACATTATAAGTGTCCTGTCTCCTATATAAGTAAAGAGGCTGTCACCACATTATAAGTGCCCTATCTCCTATATAAGTAAAGAGACTCTGTCACCACATTATAAGTGCCCTATCTCCTATATAAGTAAAGAGACTCTGTCACCACATTATAAGTGCCCTATCTCCTATATAAGTAAAGAGACTCTGTCACCACATTATAAGTGCCCTATCTCCTATATAAGTAAAGAGACTCTGTCACCACATTATAAGTGTCCTATCTCCTATATAAGTAAAGAGGCTAAAGAGGCTCTGTCACCACATTATAAGTGTCCTATCTCCTATATAAGTAAAGAGACTCTGTCACCACATTATAAGTGCCCTATCTCCTATATAAGTAAAGAGACTCTGTCACCACATTATAAGTGCCCTATCTCCTATATAAGTAAAGAGGCTGTCACCACATTATAAGTGTCCTATCTCCTATATAAGTAATGAGACTCTGTCACCACATTATAAGTGTCCTATCTCCTATATAAGTAAAGAGACTCTGTCACCACATTATAAGTGCCCTATCTCCTATAAGTAAAGAGACTCTGTCACCACATTATAAGTGTCCTATCTCCTATATAAGTAAAGAGGCTCTGTCACCACATTATAAGTGTCCTATCTCCTATATAAGTAAAGAGACTCTGTCACCACATTATAAGTGCCCTATCTCCTATATAAGTAAAGAGGCTCTGTCACCACATTATAAGTGCCCTATCTCCTATATAAGTAAAGAGGCTCTGTCACCACATTATAAGTGCCCTATCTCCTATATAAGTAAAGAGGCTCTGTCACCACATTATAAGTGCCCTATCTCCTATATAAGTAAAGAGGCTCTGTCACCACATTATAAGTGTCCTATCTCCTATATAAGTAAAGAGGCTCTGTCACCACATTATAAGTGTCCTATCTCCTATATAAGTAAAGAGACTCTGTCACCACATTATAAGTGCCCTATCTCCTATATAAGTAAAGAGGCTCTGTCACCACATTATAAGTGCCCTATCTCCTATATAAGTAAAGAGACTCTGTCACCACATTATAAATGCCCTATCTCCTATATAAGTAAAGAGGCTCTGTCACCACATTATAAGTGTCCTATCTCCTATATAAGTAAAGAGGCTCTGTCACCACATTATAAGTGCCCTATCTCCTATATAAGTAAAGAGGCTCTGTCACCACATTATAAGTGCCCTATCTTCTATATAAGTAAAGAGGCTGTCACCACATTATAAGTGCCCTATCTCCCATATAAGTAAAGAGGCTGTCACCACATTATAAGTGTCCTGTCTCCTATATAAGTAAAGAGACTCTGTCACCACATTATAAGTGCCCTATCTCCTATATAAGTAAAGAGGCTGTCACCACATTATAAGTGTCCTGTCTCCTATATAAGTAAAGAGACTCTGTCACCACATTATAAGTGCCCTATCTCCTATATAAGTAAAGAGGCTCTGTCACCACATTATAAGTGCCCTATCTCCTATATAAGTAAAGAGGCTCTGTCACCACATTATAAGTGCCCTATCTCCTATATAAGTAAAGAGACTCTGTCACCACATTATAAGTGCCCTATCTCCTATATAAGTAAAGAGACTCTGTCACCACATTATAAGTGCCCTATCTCCTATATAAGTAAAGAGACTCTGTCACCACATTATAAGTGCCCTATCTCCTATATAAGTAAAGAGGCTAAAGAGGCTCTGTCACCACATTATAAGTGTCCTATCTCCTATATAAGTAAAGAGACTCTGTCACCACATTATAAGTGCCCTATCTCCTATATAAGTAAAGAGACTCTGTCACCACATTATAAGTGCCCTATCTCCTATATAAGTAAAGAGGCTGTCACCACATTATAAGTGTCCTATCTCCTATATAAGTAAAGAGACTCTGTCACCACATTATAAGTGCCCTATCTCCTATAAGTAAAGAGACTCTGTCACCACATTATAAGTGTCCTATCTCCTATATAAGTAAAGAGACTCTGTCACCACATTATAAGTGTCCTATCTCCTATATAAGTAAAGAGGCTGTCACCTCATTATAAGTGTCCTATCTCCTATATAAGTAAAGAGGCTCTGTCACCACATTATAAGTGCCCTATCTCCTATATAAGTAAAGAGGCTCTGTCACCACATTATAAGTGTCCTGTCTCCTATATAAGTAAAGAGACTCTGTCACCACATTATAAGTGCCCTATCTCCTATATAAGTAAAGAGACTCTGTCACCACATTATAAGTGCCCTATCTCCTATATAAGTAAAGAGACTCTGTCACCACATTATAAGTGCCCTATCTCCTATATAAGTAAAGAGACTCTGTCACCACATTATAAGTGCCCTATCTCCTATATAAGTAAAGAGACTCTGTCACCACATTATAAGTGCCCTATCTCCTATATAAGTAAAGAGACTCTGTCACCACATTATAAGTGCCCTATCTCCTATATAAGTAAAGAGACTCTGTCACCACATTATAAGTGCCCTATCTCCTATATAAGTAAAGAGGCTAAAGAGGCTCTGTCACCACATTATAAGTGTCCTATCTCCTATATAAGTAAAGAGACTCTGTCACCACATTATAAGTGCCCTATCTCCTATATAAGTAAAGAGACTCTGTCACCACATTATAAGTGCCCTATCTCCTATATAAGTAAAGAGGCTGTCACCACATTATAAGTGTCCTATCTCCTATATAAGTAAAGAGACTCTGTCACCACATTATAAGTGCCCTATCTCCTATAAGTAAAGAGACTCTGTCACCACATTATAAGTGTCCTATCTCCTATATAAGTAAAGAGGCTCTGTCACCACATTATAAGTGCCCTATCTCCTATATAAGTAAAGAGGCTGTCACCACATTATAAGTGTCCTATCTCCTATATAAGTAAAGAGACTCTGTCACCACATTATAAGTGCCCTATCTCCTATAAGTAAAGAGACTCTGTCACCACATTATAAGTGCGCTATCTCCTATATAAGTAAAGAGGCTCTGTCACCACATTATAAGTGCCCTATCTCCTATATAAGTAAAGAGGCTCTGTCACCACATTATAAGTGGCCTATCTCCTATATAAGTAATGAGACTCTGTCACCACATTATAAGTGCCCTATCTCCTATATAAGTAAAGAGGCTGTCACCACATTATAAGTGTCCTATCTCCTATATAAGTAAAGAGACTCTGTCACCACATTATAAGTGTCCTATCTCCTATATAAGTAAAGAGGCTGTCACCACATTATAAGTGCCCTATCTCCTATATAAGTAAAGAGGCTCTGTCACCACATTATAAGTGTCCTGTCTCCTATATAAGTAAAGAGGCTGTCACCACATTATAAGTGTCCTGTCTCCTATATAAGTAAAGAGACTCTGTCACCACATTATAAGTGCCCTATCTCCTATATAAGTAAAGAGACTCTGTCACCACATTATAAGTGCCCTATCTCCTATATAAGTAAAGAGACTCTGTCACCACATTATAAGTGCCCTATCTCCTATATAAGTAAAGAGACTCTGTCACCACATTATAAGTGCCCTATCTCCTATATAAGTAAAGAGACTCTGTCACCACATTATAAGTGCCCTATCTCCTATATAAGTAAAGAGACTCTGTCACCACATTATAAGTGCCCTATCTCCTATATAAGTAAAGAGACTCTGTCACCACATTATAAGTGCCCTATCTCCTATATAAGTAAAGAGACTCTGTCACCACATTATAAGTGCCCTATCTCCTATATAAGTAAAGAGGCTAAAGAGGCTCTGTCACCACATTATAAGTGTCCTATCTCCTATATAAGTAAAGAGACTCTGTCACCACATTATAAGTGTCCTATCTCCTATATAAGTAAAGAGACTCTGTCACCACATTATAAGTGACCTATCTCCTATATAAGTAAAGAGGCTCTGTCACCACATTATAAGTGCCCTATCTCCTATATAAGTAAAGAGACTCTGTCACCACATTATAAGTGCCCTATCTCCTATATAAGTAAAGAGGCTGTCACCACATTATAAGTGTCCTATCTCCTATATAAGTAAAGAGACTCTGTCACCACATTATAAGTGCCCTATCTCCTATAAGTAAAGAGACTCTGTCACCACATTATAAGTGTCCTATCTCCTATATAAGTAAAGAGGCTCTGTCACCACATTATAAGTGCCCTATCTCCTATATAAGTAAAGAGGCTGTCACCACATTATAAGTGTCCTATCTCCTATATAAGTAAAGAGACTCTGTCACCACATTATAAGTGCCCTATCTCCTATAAGTAAAGAGACTCTGTCACCACATTATAAGTGCGCTATCTCCTATATAAGTAAAGAGGCTCTGTCACCACATTATAAGTGCCCTATCTCCTATATAAGTAAAGAGGCTGTCACCACATTATAAGTGTCCTATCTCCTATATAAGTAAAGAGACTCTGTCACCACATTATAAGTGCCCTATCTCCTATATAAGTAAAGAGAACCTGTCACCACATTATAAGTGCCCTATCTCCTATATAAGTAAAGAGGCTCTGTCACCACATTATAAGTGCCCTATCTCCTATATAAGTAAAGAGGCTCTGTCACCACATTATAAGTGCCCTATCTCCTATATAAGTAAAGAGGCTCTGTCACCACATTATAAGTGCCCTATCTCCTATATAAGTAAAGAGGCTCTGTCACCACATTATAAGTGTCCTATCTCCTATATAAGTAAAGAGGCTCTGTCACCACATTATAAGTGCCCTATCTCCTATATAAGTAAAGAGGCTCTGTCACCACATTATAAGTGTCCTATCTCCTATATAAGTAAAGAGACTCTGTCACCACATTATAAGTGTCCTATCTCCTATATAAGTAAAGAGGCTCTGTCACCACATTATAAGTGCCCTATCTCCTATATAAGTAAAGAGACTCTGTCACCACATTATAAGTGCCCTATCTCCTATATAAGTAAAGAGGCTGTCACCACATAATAAGTGTCCTATCTCCTATATAAGTAAAGAGGCTGTCACCACATAATAAGTGTCCTATCTCCTATATAAGTAAAGAGACTCTGTCACCACATTATAAGTGCCCTATCTCCTATATAAGTAAAGAGGCTCTGTCACCACATTATAAGTGCCCTATCTCCTATATAAGTAAAGAGGCTCTGTCACCATATTATAAGTGCCCTATCTCCTATATAAGTAAAGAGGCTGTCACCACATTATAAGTGCCCTATCTCCTATATAAGTAAAGAGGCTCTGTCACCACATTATAAGTGCCCTATCTCCTATATAAGTAAAGAGGCTCTGTCACCACATTATAAGTGCCCTATCTCCTATATAAGTAAAGAGGCTCTGTCACCACATTATAAGTGCCCTATCTCCTATATAAGTAAAGAGGCTCTGTCACCACATTATAAGTGTCCTATCTCCTATATAAGTAAAGAGGCTCTGTCACCACATTATAAGTGTCCTATCTCCTATATAAGTAAAGAGGCTCTGTCACCACATTATAAGTGCCCTATCTCCTATATAAGTAAAGAGGCTCTGTCACCACATTATAAGTGCCCTATCTCCTATATAAGTAAAGAGGCTCTGTCACCACATTATAAGTGCCCTATCTCCTATATAAGTAAAGAGGCTCTGTCACCACATTATAAGTGTCCTATCTCCTATATAAGTAAAGAGGCTGTCACCACATTATAAGTGCCCTATCTCCTATATAAGTAAAGAGGCTCTGTCACCACATTATAAGTGTCCTGTCTCCTATATAAGTAAAGAGGCTGTCACCACATTATAAGTGCCCTATCTCCTATATAAGTAAAGAGACTCTGTCACCACATTATAAGTGCCCTATCTCCTATATAAGTAAAGAGACTCTGTCACCACATTATAAGTGTCCTATCTCCTATATAAGTAAAGAGGCTCTGTCACCACATTATAAGTGCCCTATCTCCTATATAAGTAAAGAGACTCTGTCACCACATTATAAGTGCCCTATCTCCTATATAAGTAAAGAGGCTCTGTCACCACATTATAAGTGTCCTATCTCCTATATAAGTAATGAGGCTCTGTCACCACATTATAAGTGCCCTATCTCCTATATAAGTAAAGAGACTCTGTCACCACATTATTAGTGCCCTATCTCCTATATAAGTAAAGAGACTCTGTCACCACATTATAAGTGTCCTATCTCCTATATAAGTAAAGAGGCTAAAGAGGCTCTGTCACCACATTATAAGTGTCCTATCTCCTATATAAGTAAAGAGGCTCTGTCACCACATTATAAGTGTCCTATCTCCTATATAAGTAAAGAGACTCTGTCACCACATTATAAGTGTCCTATCTCCTATATAAGTAAAGAGGCTAAAGAGACTCTGTCACGGCATTATAAGTGTCCTATCTCCTATATAAGTAAAGAGGCTCTGTCACCACATTATAAGTGTCCTATCTCCTATATAAGTAAAGAGACTCTGTCACCACATTATAAGTGCCCTATCTCCTATATAAGTAAAGAGACTCTGTCACCACATTATAAGTGCCCTATCTCCTATATAAGTAAAGAGGCTGTCACCACATTATAAGTGTCCTATCTCCTATATAAGTAAAGAGACTCTGTCACCACATTATAAGTGCCCTATCTCCTATAAGTAAAGAGACTCTGTCACCACATTATAAGTGTCCTATCTCCTATATAAGTAAAGAGGCTCTGTCACCACATTATAAGTGCCCTATCTCCTATATAAGTAAAGAGGCTGTCACCACATTATAAGTGTCCTATCTCCTATATAAGTAAAGAGACTCTGTCACCACATTATAAGTGCCCTATCTCCTATATAAGTAAAGAGGCTCTGTCACCACATTATAAGTGCCCTATCTCCTATATAAGTAAAGAGGCTCTGTCACCACATTATAAGTGCCCTATCTCCTATATAAGTAAAGAGGCTCTGTCACCACATTATAAGTGCCCTATCTCCTATATAAGTAAAGAGGCTCTGTCACCACATTATAAGTGCCCTATCTCCTATATAAGTAAAGAGGCTCTGTCACCACATTATAAGTGTCCTATCTCCTATATAAGTAAAGAGACTCTGTCACCACATTATTAGTGCCCTATCTCCTATATAAGTAAAGAGACTCTGTCACCACATTATAAGTGTCCTATCTCCTATATAAGTAAAGAGGCTAAAGAGGCTCTGTCACCACATTATAAGTGTCCTATCTCCTATATAAGTAAAGAGGCTCTGTCACCACATTATAAGTGTCCTATCTCCTATATAAGTAAAGAGACTCTGTCACCACATTATAAGTGTCCTATCTCCTATATAAGTAAAGAGGCTAAAGAGACTCTGTCACGGCATTATAAGTGTCCTATCTCCTATATAAGTAAAGAGGCTCTGTCACCACATTATAAGTGTCCTATCTCCTATATAAGTAAAGAGACTCTGTCACCACATTATAAGTGCCCTATCTCCTATATAAGTAAAGAGGCTCTGTCACCACATTATAAGTGTCCTATCTCCTATATAAGTAAAGAGACTCTGTCACCACATTATAAGTGTCCTATCTCCTATATAAGTAAAGAGACTCTGTCACCACATTATAAGTGCCCTATCTCCTATATAAGTAAAGAGGCTCTGTCACCACATTATAAGTGTCCTATCTCCTATATAAGTAAAGAGACTCTGTCACCACATTATAAGTGCCCTATCTCCTATATAAGTAAAGAGGCTCTGTCACCACATTATAAGTGTCCTATCTCCTATATAAGTAAAGAGGCTCTGTCACCACATTATAAGTGCCCTATCTCCTATATAAGTAAAGAGACTCTGTCACCACATTATAAGTGCCCTATCTCCTATATAAGTAAAGAGACTCTGTCACCACATTATAAGTGCCCTATCTCCTATATAAGTAAAGAGGCTGTCACCACATTATAAGTGTCCTATCTCCTATATAAGTAAAGAGACTCTGTCACCACATTATAAGTGCCCTATCTCCTATAAGTAAAGAGACTCTGTCACCACATTATAAGTGTCCTATCTCCTATATAAGTAAAGAGGCTCTGTCACCACATTATAAGTGCCCTATCTCCTATATAAGTAAAGAGGCTCTGTCACCACATTATAAGTGTCCTATCTCCTATATAAGTAAAGAGGCTCTGTCACCACATTATAAGTGCCCTATCTCCTATATAAGTAAAGAGACTCTGTCACCACATTATAAGTGTCCTATCTCCTATATAAGTAAAGAGACTCTGTCACCACATTATAAGTGCCCTATCTCCTATATAAGTAAAGAGGCTCTGTCACCACATTATAAGTGCCCTATCTCCTATATAAGTAAAGAGGCTCTGTCACCACATTATAAGTGTCCTATCTCCTATATAAGTAAAGAGGCTGTCACCACATTATAAGTGTCCTATCTCCTATATAAGTAAAGAGGCTGTCACCACATTATAAGTGTCCTATCTCCTATATAAGTAAAGAGGCTCTGTCACCACATTATAAGTGTCCTATCTCCTATATAAGTAAAGAGGCTCTGTCACCACATTATAAGTGCCCTATCTCCTATATAAGTAAAGAGGCTCTGTCACCACATTATAAGTGTCCTATCTCCTATATAAGTAAAGAGGCTCTGTCACCACATTATAAGTGCCCTATCTCCTATATAAGTAAAGAGACTCTGTCACCACATTATAAGTGTCCTATCTCCTATATAAGTAAAGAGACTCTGTCACCACATTATAAGTGCCCTATCTCCTATATAAGTAAAGAGACTCTGTCACCACATTATAAGTGTCCTATCTCCTATATAAGTAAAGAGGCTCTGTCACCACATTATAAGTGCCCTAACTCCTATATAAGTAAAGAGGCTCTGTCACCACATTATAAGTGCCCTAACTCCTATATAAGTAAAGAGACTCTGTCACCACATTATAAGTGCCCTATCTCCTATATAAGTAAAGAGGCTCTGTCACCACATTATAAGTGCCCTATCTCCTATATAAGTAAAGAGGCTGTCACCACATTATAAGTGTCCTATCTCCTATATAAGTAAAGAGGCTCTGTCACCACATTATAAGTGCCCTATCTCCTATATAAGTAAAGAGGCTCTGTCACCACATTATAAGTGCCCTATCTCCTATATAAGTAAAGAGACTCTGTCACCACATTATAAGTGTCCTATCTCCTATATAAGTAAAGAGGCTCTGTCACCACATTATAAGTGCCCTATCTCCTATATAAGTAAAGAGGCTCTGTCTCCACATTATAAGTGCCCTATCTCCTATATAAGTAAAGAGGCTCTGTCACCACATTATAAGTGCCCTATCTCCTATATAAGTAAAGAGACTCTGTCACCACATTATAAGTGTCCTATCTCCTATATAAGTAAAGAGACTCTGTCACCACATTATAAGTGTCCTATCTCCTATATAAGTAAAGAGACTCTGTCATCACATTATAAGTGCCCTATCTCCTATATAAGTAAAGAGGCTCTGTCACCACATTATAAGTGTCCTATCTCCTATATAAGTAAAGAGGCTCTGTCACCACATTATAAGTGTCCTATCTCCTATATAAGTAAAGAGGCTCTGTCACCACATTATAAGTGCCCTATCTCCCATATAAGTAAAGAGGCTCTGTCACCACATTATAAGTGCCCTATCTCCCATATAAGTAAAGAGGCTCTGTCACCACATTATAAGTGTCCTATCTCCTATATAAGTAAAGAGGCTCTGTCACCACATTATAAGTGCCCTATCTCCTATATAAGTAAAGAGGCTCTGTCACCACATTATAAGTGCCCTATCTCCTATATAAGTAAAGAGGCTCTGTCACCACATTATAAGTGCCCCTATCTCCTATATAAGTAAAGAGGCTCTGTCACCACATTATAAGTGCCCTATCTCCTATATAAGTAAAGAGGCTCTGTCACCACATTATAAGTGCCCTATCTCCCATATAAGTAAAGAGGCTCTGTCACCACATTATAAGTGCCCTATCTCCTATATAAGTAAAGAGGGTCTGTCACCACATTATAAGTGCCCTATCTCCTATATAAGTAAAGAGGCTCTGTCACCACATTATAAGTGCCCTATCTCCTATATAAGTAAAGAGGGTCTGTCACCACATTATAAGTGCCCTATCTCCTATATAAGTAAAGAGGCTCTGTCACCACATTATACGTGCCCTATCTCCCATATAAGTAAAGAGGCTCTGTCACCACATTATAAGTGTCCTATCTCCTATATAAGTAAAGAGGCTCTGTCACCACATTATAAGTGTCCTATCTCCTATATAAGTAAAGAGGCTCTGTCACCACATTATAAGTGCCCTATCTCCCATATAAGTAAAGAGGCTCTGTCACCACATTATAAGTGCCCTATCTCCTATATAAGTAAAGAGGGTCTGTCACCACATTATAAGTGCCCTATCTCCTATATAAGTAAAGAGGCTCTGTCACCACATTATAAGTGCCCTATCTCCCATATAAGTAAAGAGGCTCTGTCACCACATTATAAGTGTCCTATCTCCTATATAAGTAAAGAGGCTCTGTCACCACATTATAAGTGTCCTATCTCCTATATAAGTAAAGAGGCTCTGTCACCACATTATAAGTGCCCTATCTCCTATATAAGTAAAGAGGCTGTCACCACATTATAAGTGTCCTATCTCCTATATAAGTAAAGAGACTCTGTCACCACATTATAAGTGCCCTATCTCCTATAAGTAAAGAGACTCTGTCACCACATTATAAGTGCGCTATCTCCTATATAAGTAAAGAGGCTCTGTCACCACATTATAAGTGGCCTATCTCCTATATAAGTAATGAGACTCTGTCACCACATTATAAGTGCCCTATCTCCTATATAAGTAAAGAGGCTGTCACCACATTATAAGTGTCCTATCTCCTATATAAGTAAAGAGACTCTGTCACCACATTATAAGTGCCCTATCTCCTATAAGTAAAGAGACTCTGTCACCACATTATAAGTGTCCTATCTCCTATATAAGTAAAGAGACTCTGTCACCACATTATAAGTGTCCTATCTCCTATATAAGTAAAGAGGCTGTCACCACATTATAAGTGCCCTATCTCCTATATAAGTAAAGAGGCTCTGTCACCACATTATAAGTGTCCTGTCTCCTATATAAGTAAAGAGGCTGTCACCACATTATAAGTGTCCTGTCTCCTATATAAGTAAAGAGACTCTGTCACCACATTATAAGTGCCCTATCTCCTATATAAGTAAAGAGACTCTGTCACCACATTATAAGTGCCCTATCTCCTATATAAGTAAAGAGACTCTGTCACCACATTATAAGTGCCCTATCTCCTATATAAGTAAAGAGACTCTGTCACCACATTATAAGTGCCCTATCTCCTATATAAGTAAAGAGACTCTGTCACCACATTATAAGTGCCCTATCTCCTATATAAGTAAAGAGACTCTGTCACCACATTATAAGTGTCCTATCTCCTATATAAGTAAAGAGACTCTGTCACCACATTATAAGTGCCCTATCTCCTATATAAGTAAAGAGACTCTGTCACCACATTATAAGTGTCCTATCTCCTATATAAGTAAAGAGACTCTGTCACCACATTATAAGTGCCCTATCTCCTATATAAGTAAAGAGACTCTGTCACCACATTATAAGTGCCCTATCTCCTATATAAGTAAAGAGGCTAAAGAGGCTCTGTCACCACATTATAAGTGTCCTATCTCCTATATAAGTAAAGAGACTCTGTCACCACATTATAAGTGTCCTATCTCCTATATAAGTAAAGAGACTCTGTCACCACATTATAAGTGTCCTATCTCCTATATAAGTAAAGAGGCTCTGTCACCACATTATAAGTGCCCTATCTCCTATATAAGTAAAGAGACTCTGTCACCACATTATAAGTGCCCTATCTCCTATATAAGTAAAGAGGCTGTCACCACATTATAAGTGTCCTATCTCCTATATAAGTAAAGAGACTCTGTCACCACATTATAAGTGCCCTATCTCCTATAAGTAAAGAGACTCTGTCACCACATTATAAGTGTCCTATCTCCTATATAAGTAAAGAGGCTCTGTCACCACATTATAAGTGCCCTATCTCCTATATAAGTAAAGAGGCTCTGTCACCACATTATAAGTGTCCTATCTCCTATATAAGTAAAGAGGCTCTGTCACCACATTATAAGTGCCCTATCTCCTATATAAGTAAAGAGACTCTGTCACCACATTATAAGTGCCCTATCTCCTATATAAGTAAAGAGGCTCTGTCACCACATTATAAGTGTCCTATCTCCTATATAAGTAAAGAGACTCTGTCACCACATTATTAGTGCCCTATCTCCTATATAAGTAAAGAGACTCTGTCACCACATTATAAGTGCCCTATCTCCTATATAAGTAAAGAGGCTGTCACCACATTATAAGTGTCCTATCTCCTATATAAGTAAAGAGACTCTGTCACCACATTATAAGTGCCCTATCTCCTATAAGTAAAGAGACTCTGTCACCACATTATAAGTGTCCTATCTCCTATATAAGTAAAGAGGCTCTGTCACCACATTATAAGTGCCCTATCTCCTATATAAGTAAAGAGGCTGTCACCACATTATAAGTGTCCTATCTCCTATATAAGTAAAGAGACTCTGTCACCACATTATAAGTGCCCTATCTCCTATATAAGTAAAGAGAACCTGTCACCACATTATAAGTGCCCTATCTCCTATATAAGTAAAGAGGCTCTGTCACCACATTATAAGTGCCCTATCTCCTATATAAGTAAAGAGGCTCTGTCACCACATTATAAGTGCCCTATCTCCTATATAAGTAAAGAGGCTCTGTCACCACATTATAAGTGCCCTATCTCCTATATAAGTAAAGAGGCTCTGTCACCACATTATAAGTGTCCTATCTCCTATATAAGTAAAGAGGCTCTGTCACCACATTATAAGTGTCCTATCTCCTATATAAGTAAAGAGACTCTGTCACCACATTATAAGTGTCCTATCTCCTATATAAGTAAAGAGGCTCTGTCACCACATTATAAGTGCCCTATCTCCTATATAAGTAAAGAGACTCTGTCACCACATTATAAGTGCCCTATCTCCTATATAAGTAAAGAGGCTGTCACCACATAATAAGTGTCCTATCTCCTATATAAGTAAAGAGGCTGTCACCACATAATAAGTGTCCTATCTCCTATATAAGTAAAGAGACTCTGTCACCACATTATAAGTGCCCTATCTCCTATATAAGTAAAGAGGCTCTGTCACCACATTATAAGTGCCCTATCTCCTATATAAGTAAAGAGGCTCTGTCACCATATTATAAGTGCCCTATCTCCTATATAAGTAAAGAGGCTGTCACCACATTATAAGTGCCCTATCTCCTATATAAGTAAAGAGGCTCTGTCACCACATTATAAGTGCCCTATCTCCTATATAAGTAAAGAGGCTCTGTCACCACATTATAAGTGCCCTATCTCCTATATAAGTAAAGAGGCTCTGTCACCACATTATAAGTGCCCTATCTCCTATATAAGTAAAGAGGCTCTGTCACCACATTATAAGTGCCCCTATCTCCTATATAAGTAAAGAGGCTCTGTCACCACATTATAAGTGCCCTATCTCCTATATAAGTAAAGAGGCTCTGTCACCACATTATAAGTGCCCTATCTCCTATATAAGTAAAGAGGCTCTGTCACCACATTATAAGTGTCCTATCTCCTATATAAGTAAAGAGGCTCTGTCACCACATTATAAGTGTCCTATCTCCTATATAAGTAAAGAGGCTCTGTCACCACATTATAAGTGCCCCTATCTCCTATATAAGTAAAGAGGCTCTGTCACCACATTATAAGTGCCCTATCTCCTATATAAGTAAAGAGGCTCTGTCACCACATTATAAGTGCCCTATCTCCTATATAAGTAAAGAGGCTCTGTCACCACATTATAAGTGTCCTATCTCCTATATAAGTAAAGAGGCTGTCACCACATTATAAGTGCCCTATCTCCTATATAAGTAAAGAGGCTCTGTCACCACATTATAAGTGTCCTGTCTCCTATATAAGTAAAGAGGCTGTCACCACATTATAAGTGCCCTATCTCCTATATAAGTAAAGAGACTCTGTCACCACATTATAAGTGCCCTATCTCCTATATAAGTAAAGAGACTCTGTCACCACATTATAAGTGTCCTATCTCCTATATAAGTAAAGAGGCTCTGTCACCACATTATAAGTGCCCTATCTCCTATATAAGTAAAGAGACTCTGTCACCACATTATAAGTGCCCTATCTCCTATATAAGTAAAGAGACTCTGTCACCACATTATTAGTGCCCTATCTCCTATATAAGTAAAGAGACTCTGTCACCACATTATAAGTGTCCTATCTCCTATATAAGTAAAGAGGCTAAAGAGGCTCTGTCACCACATTATAAGTGTCCTATCTCCTATATAAGTAAAGAGGCTCTGTCACCACATTATAAGTGTCCTATCTCCTATATAAGTAAAGAGACTCTGTCACCACATTATAAGTGTCCTATCTCCTATATAAGTAAAGAGGCTAAAGAGACTCTGTCACGGCATTATAAGTGTCCTATCTCCTATATAAGTAAAGAGGCTCTGTCACCACATTATAAGTGTCCTATCTCCTATATAAGTAAAGAGACTCTGTCACCACATTATAAGTGCCCTATCTCCTATATAAGTAAAGAGACTCTGTCACCACATTATAAGTGCCCTATCTCCTATATAAGTAAAGAGGCTGTCACCACATTATAAGTGTCCTATCTCCTATATAAGTAAAGAGACTCTGTCACCACATTATAAGTGCCCTATCTCCTATAAGTAAAGAGACTCTGTCACCACATTATAAGTGTCCTATCTCCTATATAAGTAAAGAGGCTCTGTCACCACATTATAAGTGCCCTATCTCCTATATAAGTAAAGAGGCTGTCACCACATTATAAGTGTCCTATCTCCTATATAAGTAAAGAGACTCTGTCACCACATTATAAGTGCCCTATCTCCTATATAAGTAAAGAGGCTCTGTCACCACATTATAAGTGCCCTATCTCCTATATAAGTAAAGAGGCTCTGTCACCACATTATAAGTGCCCTATCTCCTATATAAGTAAAGAGGCTCTGTCACCACATTATAAGTGTCCTATCTCCTATATAAGTAAAGAGACTCTGTCACCACATTATTAGTGCCCTATCTCCTATATAAGTAAAGAGACTCTGTCACCACATTATAAGTGTCCTATCTCCTATATAAGTAAAGAGGCTAAAGAGGCTCTGTCACCACATTATAAGTGTCCTATCTCCTATATAAGTAAAGAGGCTCTGTCACCACATTATAAGTGTCCTATCTCCTATATAAGTAAAGAGACTCTGTCACCACATTATAAGTGTCCTATCTCCTATATAAGTAAAGAGGCTAAAGAGACTCTGTCACGGCATTATAAGTGTCCTATCTCCTATATAAGTAAAGAGGCTCTGTCACCACATTATAAGTGTCCTATCTCCTATATAAGTAAAGAGACTCTGTCACCACATTATAAGTGCCCTATCTCCTATATAAGTAAAGAGACTCTGTCACCACATTATAAGTGCCCTATCTCCTATATAAGTAAAGAGGCTGTCACCACATTATAAGTGTCCTATCTCCTATATAAGTAAAGAGACTCTGTCACCACATTATAAGTGCCCTATCTCCTATAAGTAAAGAGACTCTGTCACCACATTATAAGTGTCCTATCTCCTATATAAGTAAAGAGGCTCTGTCACCACATTATAAGTGCCCTATCTCCTATATAAGTAAAGAGGCTCTGTCACCACATTATAAGTGTCCTATCTCCTATATAAGTAAAGAGGCTCTGTCACCACATTATAAGTGCCCTATCTCCTATATAAGTAAAGAGACTCTGTCACCACATTATAAGTGTCCTATCTCCTATATAAGTAAAGAGACTCTGTCACCACATTATAAGTGCCCTATCTCCTATATAAGTAAAGAGGCTCTGTCACCACATTATAAGTGCCCTATCTCCTATATAAGTAAAGAGGCTCTGTCACCACATTATAAGTGCCCTATCTCCTATATAAGTAAAGAGGCTCTGTCACCACATTATAAGTGCCCTATCTCCTATATAAGTAAAGAGGCTCTGTCACCACATTATAAGTGTCCTATCTCCTATATAAGTAAAGAGGCTGTCACCACATTATAAGTGTCCTATCTCCTATATAAGTAAAGAGGCTGTCACCACATTATAAGTGTCCTATCTCCTATATAAGTAAAGAGGCTCTGTCACCACATTATAAGTGTCCTATCTCCTATATAAGTAAAGAGGCTCTGTCACCACATTATAAGTGCCCTATCTCCTATATAAGTAAAGAGGCTCTGTCACCACATTATAAGTGTCCTATCTCCTATATAAGTAAAGAGGCTCTGTCACCACATTATAAGTGCCCTATCTCCTATATAAGTAAAGAGACTCTGTCACCACATTATAAGTGTCCTATCTCCTATATAAGTAAAGAGACTCTGTCACCACATTATAAGTGTCCTATCTCCTATATAAGTAAAGAGACTCTGTCACCACATTATAAGTGCCCTATCTCCTATATAAGTAAAGAGACTCTGTCACCACATTATAAGTGTCCTATCTCCTATATAAGTAAAGAGGCTCTGTCACCACATTATAAGTGCCCTAACTCCTATATAAGTAAAGAGGCTCTGTCACCACATTATAAGTGCCCTAACTCCTATATAAGTAAAGAGACTCTGTCACCACATTATAAGTGCCCTATCTCCTACCGTGTTTCCCCGAAAGTAAGACAGTGTCTTACTTTCTTTTTATCCCCAAAAGCCCCACTATGTCTTACTTTCGGGGTATGTCTTATATTGGGAAAAAAATTGTCGAATTATTTTTATTTTTTTTTTCACAAACTTTATTTAACTGTTTTACATTTTTTTTTTTAGTCCCACCAGGGGACTTCACTATGCGATGTGCCGATCGCATATATAATGCTTTGGTATACTTAGTATACCGAAGCATTATTGCCTGTCAGTGTAAAACTGACAGGCAACCTATTAGGTCATGCCTCCGGCATCGCCTAACAGGCAGATGCTGAAGGCAGACCTGGGGGTCTTTGTTAGACCCCCGGCTGTCATGGAAACCCGACGGCGACCCGCGATTTGTTTGCGGGGGCGCCGATCGGGTGACAGAGGGAGCTCCCCCCTCTGTCAAACACATTAAATGCCGCTGTCACTATTGACAGCGGCATTTAATGGGTTAAACTGCCGGAATCGGCGCGCGCTTCGATTCCGGCAGTTGCAGCAGGAGCCAGGCTGTGTATAACAGCCGTGCTCCTGCCGCTGATGGAGACGTATGGAGAGGGGGGCGGCGCGGAAGTGGGCAGGAGGCGGCAATACCCCCGTGTTTCCCCGAAAGTAAGACATATGTCTTACTTTCGGGGTACGGCTTATATTAGCCGACCCCCCTGAAACCCCCGATACGTCTTACAATCGGGGGTGTCTTACTATCGGGGAAACACGGTATATAAGTAAAGAGGCTCTGTCACCACATTATAAGTGTCCTATCTCCTATATAAGTAAAGAGGCTCTGTCACCACATTATAAGTGCCCTATCTCCTATATAAGTAAAGAGGCTCTGTCACCACATTATAAGTGTCCTATCTCCTATATAAGTAAAGAGGCTCTGTCACCACATTATAAGTGTCCTATCTCCTATATAAGTAAAGAGGCTCTGTCACCACATTATAAGTGCCCTATCTCCTATATAAGTAAAGAGGCTCTGTCACCACATTATAAGTGCCCTATCTCCTATATAAGTAAAGAGACTCTGTCACCACATTATAAGTGTCCTATCTCCTATATAAGTAAAGAGGCTCTGTCACCACATTATAAGTGCCCTATCTCCTATATAAGTAAAGAGGCTCTGTCTCCACATTATAAGTGCCCTATCTCCTATATAAGTAAAGAGGCTCTGTCACCACATTATAAGTGCCCTATCTCCTATATAAGTAAAGAGACTCTGTCACCACATTATAAGTGTCCTATCTCCTATATAAGTAAAGAGACTCTGTCACCACATTATAAGTGTCCTATCTCCTATATAAGTAAAGAGACTCTGTCATCACATTATAAGTGCCCTATCTCCTATATAAGTAAAGAGGCTCTGTCACCACATTATAAGTGCCCTATCTCCCATATAAGTAAAGAGGCTCTGTCACCACATTATAAGTGCCCTATCTCCCATATAAGTAAAGAGGCTCTGTCACCACATTATAAGTGTCCTATCTCCTATATAAGTAAAGAGGCTCTGTCACCACATTATAAGTGCCCTATCTCCTATATAAGTAAAGAGGCTCTGTCACCACATTATAAGTGCCCTATCTCCTATATAAGTAAAGAGGCTCTGTCACCACATTATAAGTGCCCTATCTCCTATATAAGTAAAGAGGGTCTGTCACCACATTATAAGTGCCCTATCTCCTATATAAGTAAAGAGGCTCTGTCACCACATTATAAGTGCCCTATCTCCCATATAAGTAAAGAGGCTCTGTCACCACATTATAAGTGTCCTATCTCCTATATAAGTAAAGAGGCTCTGTCACCACATTATAAGTGTCCTATCTCCTATATAAGTAAAGAGGCTCTGTCACCACATTATAAGTGCCCTATCTCCCATATAAGTAAAGAGGCTCTGTCACCACATTATAAGTGTCCTATCTCCTATATAAGTAAAGAGGCTCTGTCACCACATTATAACTGCCCTATCTCCTATATAAGTAAAGAGGCTCTGTCACCACATTATAACTGCCCTATCTCCTATATGAGTAAAGAGGCTCTGTCACCACATTATAAGTGCCCTATCTCCTATATGAGTAAAGAGGCTCTGTCACCACATTATAAGTGCCCTATCTCCTATATGAGTAAAGAGGCTCTGTCACCACATTATAAGTGCCCTATCTCCTATATAAGTAATGAGACTCTGTCACCACATTATAAGTGCCCTATCTCCTATATAAGTAAAGAGACTCTGTCACCACATTATAAGTGCCCTATCTCCTATATAAGTAAAGAGGCTCTGTCACCACATTATAAGTGTCCTATCTCCTATATAAGTAAAGAGGCTCTGTCACCACATTATAAGTGTCCTATCTCCTATATAAGTAAAGAGGCTCTGTCACCACATTATAAGTGTCCTATCTCCTATATAAGTAAAGAGGCTCTGTCACCACATTATAAGTGCCCTATCTCCTATATAAGTAAAGAGACTCTGTCACCACATTATAAGTGTCCTATCTCCTATATAAGTAAAGAGGCTGTCACCACATTATAAGTGTCCTATCTCCTATATAAGTAAAGAGACTCTGTCACCACATTATAAGTGTCCTATCTCCTATATAAGTAAAGAGACTCTGTCACCACAATATAAGTGTCCTATCTCCTATATAAGTAAAGAGACTCTGTCACCACATTATAAGTGTCCTATCTCCTATATAAGTAAAGAGGCTCTGTCACCACATTATAAGTGCCCTATCTCCTATATAAGTAAAGAGGCTGTCACCACATTATAAGTGCCCTATCTCCTATATAAGTAAAGAGGCTCTGTCACCACATTATAAGTGTCCTATCTCCTATATAAGTAAAGAGGCTCTGTCACCACATTATAAGTGGCCTATCTCCTATATAAGTAATGAGACTCTGTCACCACATTATAAGTGTCCTATCTCCTATATAAGTAAAGAGGCTGTCACCACATTATAAGTGTCCTATCTCCTATATAAGTAAAGAGGCTCTGTCACCACATTATAAGTGCCCTATCTCCCATATAAGTAAAGAGGCTCTGTCACCACATTATAAGTGTCCTATCTCCTATATAAGTAAAGAGGCTCTGTCACCACATTATAAGTGCCCTATCTCCTATATAAGTAAAGAGGCTCTGTCACCACATTATAAGTGTCCTATCTCCTATATAAGTAAAGAGGCTCTGTCACCACATTATAAGTGGCCTATCTCCTATATAAGTAATGAGACTCTGTCACCACATTATAAGTGTCCTATCTCCTATATAAGTAAAGAGGCTGTCACCACATTATAAGTGTCCTATCTCCTATATAAGTAAAGAGACTCTGTCACCACATTATAAGTGCCCTATCTCCTATATAAGTAAAGAGGCTCTGTCACCACATTATAAGTGCCCTATCTCCCATATAAGTAAAGAGGCTCTGTCACCACATTATAAGTGTCCTATCTCCTATATAAGTAAAGAGGGTCTGTCACCACATTATAAGTGCCCTATCTCCTATATAAGTAATGAGACTCTGTCACCACATTATAAGTGCCCTATCTCCTATATAAGTAAAGAGGCTCTGTCACCACATTATAAGTGCCCTATCTCCTATATAAGTAAAGAGGCTCTGTCACCACATTATAAGTGCCCTATCTCCCATATAAGTAAAGAGGCTCTGTCACCACATTATAAGTGTCCTATCTCCTATATAAGTAAAGAGGCTCTGTCACCACATTATAACTGCCCTATCTCCTATATATGTAAAGAGGCTCTGTTACCACATTATAAGTGCCCTATCTCCTATATAAGTAAAGAGGCTCTGTCACCACATTATAAGTGCCCTAATTCCTATATAAGTAAAGAGACTCTGTCACCACATTATAAGTGCCCTATCTCCTATATGAGTAAAGAGGCTCTGTCACCACATTATAAGTGCCCTATCTCCTATATAAGTAAAGAGGCTCTGTCACCACATTATAAGTGCCCTATCTCCTATATAAGTAATGAGGCTCTGTCACCACATTATAAGTGTCCTATCTCCTATATAAGTAAAGAGGCTCTGTCACCACATTATAAGTGCCCTATCTCCTATATAAGTAAAGAGGCTCTGTCACCACATTATAAGTGCCCTAACTCCTATATAAGTAAAGAGGCTGTCACCACATTATAAGTGGCCTATCTCCTATATAAGTAAAGAGGCTCTGTCACCACATTATAAGTGCCCTATCTCCTATATAAGTAAAGAGACTCTGTCACCACATTATAAGTGCCCTATCTCCTATATAAGTAAAGAGACTCTGTCACCACATTATAAGTGCCCTATCTCCTATATAAGTAAAGAGACTCTGTCACCACATTATAAGTGTCCTATCTCCTATATAAGTAAAGAGGCTAAAGAGGCTCTGTCACCACATTATAAGTGTCCTATCTCCTATATAAGTAAAGAGGCTCTGTCACCACATTATAAGTGTCCTATCTCCTATATAAGTAAAGAGACTCTGTCACCACATTATAAGTGTCCTATCTCCTATATAAGTAAAGAGGCTAAAGAGACTCTGTCACGGCATTATAAGTGTCCTATCTCCTATATAAGTAAAGAGGCTCTGTCACCACATTATAAGTGTCCTATCTCCTATATAAGTAAAGAGACTCTGTCACCACATTATAAGTGCCCTATCTCCTATATAAGTAAAGAGACTCTGTCACCACATTATAAGTGCCCTATCTCCTATATAAGTAAAGAGGCTGTCACCACATTATAAGTGTCCTATCTCCTATATAAGTAAAGAGACTCTGTCACCACATTATAAGTGCCCTATCTCCTATAAGTAAAGAGACTCTGTCACCACATTATAAGTGTCCTATCTCCTATATAAGTAAAGAGGCTCTGTCACCACATTATAAGTGCCCTATCTCCTATATAAGTAAAGAGGCTGTCACCACATTATAAGTGCCCTATCTCCTATATAAGTAAAGAGGCTCTGTCACCACATTATAAGTGCCCTATCTCCTATATAAGTAAAGAGGCTCTGTCACCACATTATAAGTGCCCTATCTCCTATATAAGTAAAGAGGCTCTGTCACCACATTATAAGTGCCCTAATTCCTATATAAGTAAAGAGGCTCTGTCACCACATTATAAGTGCCCTAATTCCTATATAAGTAAAGAGGCTCTGTCACCACATTATAAGTGTCCTATCTCCTATATAAGTAAAGAGGCTCTGTCACCACATTATAAGTGCCCTATCTCCCATATAAGTAAAGAGACTCTGTCACCACATTATAAGTGCCCTATCTCCTATATAAGTAAAGAGGCTCTGTCACCACATTATAAGTGCCCTATCTCCTATATAAGTAAAGAGGCTCTGTCACCACATTATAAGTGTCCTGTCTCCTATATAAGTAAAGAGGCTGTCACCACATTATAAGTGCCCTATCTCCTATATAAGTAAAGAGACTCTGTCACCACATTATAAGTGCCCTATCTCCTATATAAGTAAAGAGACTCTGTCACCACATTATAAGTGCCCTATCTCCTATATAAGTAAAGAGACTCTGTCACCACATTATAAGTGCCCTATCTCCTATATAAGTAAAGAGACTCTGTCACCACATTATAAGTGCCCTATCTCCTATATAAGTAAAGAGACTCTGTCACCACATTATAAGTGTCCTATCTCCTATATAAGTAAAGAGGCTAAAGAGGCTCTGTCACCACATTATAAGTGTCCTATCTCCTATATAAGTAAAGAGACTCTGTCACCACATTATAAGTGCCCTATCTCCTATATAAGTAAAGAGACTCTGTCACCACATTATAAGTGCCCTATCTCCTATATAAGTAAAGAGGCTGTCACCACATTATAAGTGTCCTATCTCCTATATAAGTAATGAGACTCTGTCACCACATTATAAGTGTCCTATCTCCTATATAAGTAAAGAGACTCTGTCACCACATTATAAGTGCCCTATCTCCTATAAGTAAAGAGACTCTGTCACCACATTATAAGTGTCCTATCTCCTATACAAGTAAAGAGGCTCTGTCACCACATTATAAGTGTCCTATCTCCTATATAAGTAAAGAGACTCTGTCACCACATTATAAGTGCCCTATCTCCTATATAAGTAAAGAGGCTCTGTCACCACATTATAAGTGCCCTATCTACTATATAAGTAAAGAGACTCTGTCACCACATTATAAGTGTCCTATCTCCTATATAAGTAAAGAGGCTCTGTCACCACATTATAAGTGCCCTATCTCCTATATAAGTAAAGAGGCTCTGTCACCACATTATAAGTGCCCTATCTCCTATATAAGTAAAGAGGCTCTGTCACCACATTATAAGTGTCCTATCTCCTATATAAGTAAAGAGGCTCTGTCACCACATTATAAGTGTCCTATCTCCTATATAAGTAAAGAGACTCTGTCACCACATTATAAGTGCCCTATCTCCTATATAAGTAAAGAGGCTCTGTCACCACATTATAAGTGCCCTATCTCCTATATAAGTAAAGAGACTCTGTCACCACATTATAAATGCCCTATCTCCTATATAAGTAAAGAGGCTCTGTCACCACATTATAAGTGTCCTATCTCCTATATAAGTAAAGAGGCTCTGTCACCACATTATAAGTGCCCTATCTCCTATATAAGTAAAGAGGCTCTGTCACCACATTATAAGTGCCCTATCTCCTATATAAGTAAAGAGGCTCTGTCACCACATTATAAGTGCCCTATCTTCTATATAAGCAAAGAGACTCTGTCACCACATTATAAGTGTCCTATCTCCTATATAAGTAAAGAGGCTCTGTCACCACATTATAAGTGCCCTATCTCCTATATAAGTAAAGAGGCTCTGTCACCACATTATAAGTGTCCTATCTCCTATATAAGTAAAGAGGCTGTCACCACATTATAAGTGCCCTATCTCCTATATAAGTAAAGAGGCTGTCACCACATTATAAGTGTCCTATCTCCTATATAAGTAAAGAGGCTGTCACCACATTATAAGTGTCCTATCTCCTATATAAGTAAAGAGGCTGTCACCACATTATAAGTGCCCTATCTCCTATATAAGTAAAGAGACTCTGTCACCACATTATAAGTGTCCTATCTCCTATATAAGTAAAGAGGCTGTCACCACATTATAAGTGCCCTATCTCCTATATAAGTAAAGAGGCTCTGTCACCACATTATAAGTGTCCTGTCTCCTATATAAGTAAAGAGGCTGTCACCACATTATAAGTGTCCTGTCTCCTATATAAGTAAAGAGACTCTGTCACCACATTATAAGTGCCCTATCTCCTATATAAGTAAAGAGACTCTGTCACCACATTATAAGTGCCCTATCTCCTATATAAGTAAAGAGACTCTGTCACCACATTATAAGTGCCCTATCTCCTATATAAGTAAAGAGACTCTGTCACCACATTATAAGTGCCCTATCTCCTATATAAGTAAAGAGACTCTGTCACCACATTATAAGTGCCCTATCTCCTATATAAGTAAAGAGACTCTGTCACCACATTATAAGTGCCCTATCTCCTATATAAGTAAAGAGGCTAAAGAGGCTCTGTCACCACATTATAAGTGTCCTATCTCCTATATAAGTAAAGAGACTCTGTCACCACATTATAAGTGCCCTATCTCCTATATAAGTAAAGAGACTCTGTCACCACATTATAAGTGCCCTATCTCCTATATAAGTAAAGAGGCTGTCACCACATTATAAGTGTCCTATCTCCTATATAAGTAAAGAGACTCTGTCACCACATTATAAGTGCCCTATCTCCTATAAGTAAAGAGACTCTGTCACCACATTATAAGTGTCCTATCTCCTATATAAGTAAAGAGACTCTGTCACCACATTATAAGTGTCCTATCTCCTATATAAGTAAAGAGGCTGTCACCACATTATAAGTGCCCTATCTCCTATATAAGTAAAGAGGCTCTGTCACCACATTATAAGTGTCCTGTCTCCTATATAAGTAAAGAGGCTGTCACCACATTATAAGTGTCCTGTCTCCTATATAAGTAAAGAGACTCTGTCACCACATTATAAGTGTCCTATCTCCTATATAAGTAAAGAGGCTCTGTCACCACATTATAAGTGCCCTATCTCCTATATAAGTAAAGAGGACTCTGTCACCACATTATAAGTGCCCTATCTCCTATATAAGTAAAGAGACTCTGTCACCACATTATAAGTGCCCTATCTCCTATATAAGTAAAGAGACTCTGTCACCACATTATAAGTGCCCTATCTCCTATATAAGTAAAGAGACTCTGTCACCACATTATAAGTGCCTATCTCCTATATAAGTAAAGAGACTCTGTCACCACATTATAAGTGCCCTATCTCCTATATAAGTAAAGAGGCTAAAGAGGCTCTGTCACCACATTATAAGTGTCCTATCTCCTATATAAGTAAAGAGACTCTGTCACCACATTATAAGTGCCCTATCTCCTATATAAGTAAAGAGACTCTGTCACCACATTATAAGTGCCCTATCTCCTATATAAGTAAAGAGGCTGTCACCACATTATAAGTGTCCTATCTCCTATATAAGTAAAGAGACTCTGTCACCACATTATAAGTGCCCTATCTCCTATAAGTAAAGAGACTCTGTCACCACATTATAAGTGTCCTATCTCCTATATAAGTAAAGAGGCTCTGTCACCACATTATAAGTGCCCTATCTCCTATATAAGTAAAGAGGCTGTCACCACATTATAAGTGTCCTATCTCCTATATAAGTAAAGAGACTCTGTCACCACATTATAAGTGCCCTATCTCCTATAAGTAAAGAGACTCTGTCACCACATTATAAGTGCGCTATCTCCTATATAAGTAAAGAGGCTCTGTCACCACATTATAAGTGCCCTATCTCCTATATAAGTAAAGAGGCTCTGTCACCACATTATAAGTGGCCTATCTCCTATATAAGTAATGAGACTCTGTCACCACATTATAAGTGCCCTATCTCCTATATAAGTAAAGAGGCTGTCACCACATTATAAGTGTCCTATCTCCTATATAAGTAAAGAGACTCTGTCACCACATTATAACTGCCCTATCTCCTATAAGTAAAGAGACTCTGTCACCACATTATAAGTGTCCTATCTCCTATATAAGTAAAGAGACTCTGTCACCACATTATAAGTGTCCTATCTCCTATATAAGTAAAGAGGCTGTCACCACATTATAAGTGCCCTATCTCCTATATAAGTAAAGAGGCTCTGTCACCACATTATAAGTGTCCTGTCTCCTATATAAGTAAAGAGGCTGTCACCACATTATAAGTGTCCTGTCTCCTATATAAGTAAAGAGACTCTGTCACCACATTATAAGTGCCCTATCTCCTATATAAGTAAAGAGACTCTGTCACCACATTATAAGTGCCCTATCTCCTATATAAGTAAAGAGACTCTGTCACCACATTATAAGTGCCCTATCTCCTATATAAGTAAAGAGACTCTGTCACCACATTATAAGTGCCCTATCTCCTATATAAGTAAAGAGACTCTGTCACCACATTATAAGTGCCCTATCTCCTATATAAGTAAAGAGACTCTGTCACCACATTATAAGTGCCCTATCTCCTATATAAGTAAAGAGGCTAAAGAGGCTCTGTCACCACATTATAAGTGTCCTATCTCCTATATAAGTAAAGAGACTCTGTCACCACATTATAAGTGTCCTATCTCCTATATAATTAAAGAGACTCTGTCACCACATTATAAGTGTCCTATCTCCTATATAAGTAAAGAGGCTCTGTCACCACATTATAAGTGCCCTATCTCCTATATAAGTAAAGAGACTCTGTCACCACATTATAAGTGCCCTATCTCCTATATAAGTAAAGAGGCTGTCACCACATTATAAGTGTCCTATCTCCTATATAAGTAAAGAGACTCTGTCACCACATTATAAGTGCCCTATCTCCTATAAGTAAAGAGACTCTGTCACCACATTATAAGTGTCCTATCTCCTATATAAGTAAAGAGGCTCTGTCACCACATTATAAGTGCCCTATCTCCTATATAAGTAAAGAGGCTGTCACCACATTATAAGTGTCCTATCTCCTATATAAGTAAAGAGACTCTGTCACCACATTATAAGTGCCCTATCTCCTATAAGTAAAGAGACTCTGTCACCACATTATAAGTGCGCTATCTCCTATATAAGTAAAGAGGCTCTGTCACCACATTATAAGTGCCCTATCTCCTATATAAGTAAAGAGGCTGTCACCACATAATAAGTGTCCTATCTCCTATATAAGTAAAGAGACTCTGTCACCACATTATAAGTGCCCTATCTCCTATATAAGTAAAGAGGCTCTGTCACCACATTATAAGTGCCCTATCTCCTATATAAGTAAAGAGGCTCTGTCACCATATTATAAGTGCCCTATCTCCTATATAAGTAAAGAGGCTCTGTCACCACATTATAAGTGCCCTATCTCCTATATAAGTAAAGAGGCTGTCACCACATTATAAGTGCCCTATCTCCTATATAAGTAAAGAGGCTCTGTCACCACATTATAAGTGCCCTATCTCCTATATAAGTAAAGAGGCTCTGTCACCACATTATAAGTGCCCTATCTCCTATATAAGTAAAGAGGCTCTGTCACCACATTATAAGTGCCCTATCTCCTATATAAGTAAAGAGGCTCTGTCACCACATTATAAGTGTCCTATCTCCTATATAAGTAAAGAGGCTCTGTCACCACATTATAAGTGTCCTATCTCCTATATAAGTAAAGAGGCTCTGTCACCACATTATAAGTGCCCTATCTCCTATATAAGTAAAGAGGCTCTGTCACCACATTATAAGTGTCCTATCTCCTATATAAGTAAAGAGGCTCTGTCACCACATTATAAGTGCCCTATCTCCTATATAAGTAAAGAGGCTCTGTCACCACATTATAAGTGCCCTATCTCCTATATAAGTAAAGAGACTCTGTCACCACATTATAAATGCCCTATCTCCTATATAAGTAAAGAGGCTCTGTCACCACATTATAAGTGTCCTATCTCCTATATAAGTAAAGAGGCTCTGTCACCACATTATAAGTGCCCTATCTCCTATATAAGTAAAGAGACTCTGTCACCACATTATAAGTGCCCTATCTCCTATATAAGTAAAGAGGCTCTGTTACCACATTATAAGTGCCCTATCTTCTATATAAGTAAAGAGGCTCTGTCACCACATTATAAGTGCCCTATCTCCTATATAAGTAAAGAGGCTCTGTCACCACATTATAAGTGTCCTATCTCCTATATAAGTAAAGAGGCTGTCACCACATTATAAGTGCCCTATCTCCTATATAAGTAAAGAGGCTCTGTCACCACATTATAAGTGTCCTGTCTCCTATATAAGTAAAGAGGCTGTCACCACATTATAAGTGCCCTATCTCCTATATAAGTAAAGAGGCTCTGTCACCACATTATAAGTGCCCTATCTCCTATATAAGTAAAGAGGCTGTCACCACATTATAAGTGCCCTATCTCCTATATAAGTAAAGAGGCTCTGTCACCACATTATAAGTGCCCTATCTCCTATATAAGTAAAGAGGCTCTGTCACCACATTATAAGTGCCCTATCTCCTATATAAGTAAAGAGGCTCTGTCACCACATTATAAGTGCCCTATCTCCTATATAAGTAAAGAGGCTCTGTCACCACATTATAAGTGTCCTATCTCCTATATAAGTAAAGAGGCTCTGTCACCACATTATAAGTGTCCTATCTTCTATATAAGTAAAGAGGCTCTGTCACCACATTATAAGTGCCCTATCTCCTATATAAGTAAAGAGGCTCTGTCACCACATTATAAGTGTCCTATCTCCTATATAAGTAAAGAGGCTCTGTCACCACATTATAAGTGCCCTATCTCCTATATAAGTAAAGAGGCTCTGTCACCACATTATAAGTGCCCTATCTCCTATATAAGTAAAGAGACTCTGTCACCACATTATAAATGCCCTATCTCCTATATAAGTAAAGAGGCTCTGTCACCACATTATAAGTGTCCTATCTCCTATATAAGTAAAGAGGCTCTGTCACCACATTATAAGTGCCCTATCTCCTATATAAGTAAAGAGGCTCTGTCACCACATTATAAGTGCCCTATCTCCTATATAAGTAAAGAGGCTCTGTTACCACATTATAAGTGCCCTATCTTCTATATAAGTAAAGAGGCTCTGTCACCACATTATAAGTGCCCTATCTCCTATATAAGTAAAGAGGCTCTGTCACCACATTATAAGTGTCCTGTCTCCTATATAAGTAAAGAGGCTGTCACCACATTATAAGTGCCCTATCTCCTATATAAGTAAAGAGACTCTGTCACCACATTATAAGTGCCCTATCTCCTATATAAGTAAAGAGACTCTGTCACCACATTATAAGTGTCCTATCTCCTATATAAGTAAAGAGGCTCTGTCACCACATTATAAGTGCCCTATCTCCTATATAAGTAAAGAGACTCTGTCACCACATTATAAGTGCCCTATCTCCTATATAAGTAAAGAGACTCTGTCACCACATTATAAGTGCCCTATCTCCTATATAAGTAAAGAGACTCTGTCACCACATTATAAGTGTCCTATCTCCTATATAAGTAAAGAGGCTAAAGAGGCTCTGTCACCACATTATAAGTGTCCTATCTCCTATATAAGTAAAGAGGCTCTGTCACCACATTATAAGTGTCCTATCTCCTATATAAGTAAAGAGACTCTGTCACCGCATTATAAGTGTCCTATCTCCTATATAAGTAAAGAGGCTCTGTCACCACATTATAAGTGTCCTATCTCCTATATAAGTAAAGAGACTCTGTCACCACATTATAAGTGCCCTATCTCCTATATAAGTAAAGAGACTCTGTCACCACATTATAAGTGCCCTATCTCCTATATAAGTAAAGAGGCTGTCACCACATTATAAGTGTCCTATCTCCTATATAAGTAAAGAGACTCTGTCACCACATTATAAGTGCCCTATCTCCTATAAGTAAAGAGACTCTGTCACCACATTATAAGTGTCCTATCTCCTATATAAGTAAAGAGGCTCTGTCACCACATTATAAGTGCCCTATCTCCTATATAAGTAAAGAGGCTGTCACCACATTATAAGTGTCCTATCTCCTATATAAGTAAAGAGACTCTGTCACCACATTATAAGTGCCCTATCTCCTATATAAGTAAAGAGGCTCTGTCACCACATTATAAGTGCCCTATCTCCTATATAAGTAAAGAGGCT